>NC_025699.1:9545500-9630158 GCF_000633955.1 Camelina sativa | reverse complement strand
GCTAGCTAGGGCTTCTTATTTAATTATAGGGTTTGAAAAAAACAACACACAAGGTCGGGTGATTAATTTTCTTGTTCTGGGTTTCGTTCTTTATATATCTCTATGCCTGGATCTGCCTCTCTATCGAAGCATCGGTTCTTTTGGTTATTGTAATAACAGTCAAAGTTCTTGTTTCTCGTAAACCAGATCTAGGGCTTTTTTGTTTTTCCTTTCTTAATCCAGATCTAGGGCTCGTAATTATTTTCCCTTCTTCATTTTTTAATTCCTTCTAATTTTGTTTTCTTTAATTACTCGGGTTTGATTACAGTTTTCGGAGATTAGTTAACTTCGTTTTTATTCATATAATTTAGGAAATAAAGTTGCAGATCTGTCTTTGTTTTGTTTCTTCTTTTCTCTTCTGGAATATTTTTTTCTTATAAGTAATTTTTGTTTTCTTTCCAATTTGTCCTTTTCTTTGTTTTTAAATTCGCACTAATTTGGGTTTTCATTTGATTTTGGCATTATTTTCTTCTTTTAATCCTTGCAAATAATTTAATTCTCGCCGTGTAGGTTAATTATTATTTTAAATAGTTTTTCAATTCTAAAAATAGGTTTTACATCTTGACAAATTTAGGCACGTGGAGCCTCTTTATTTATCTCCTTCAACTTTTTTGTTGTTCTTCTCAGTGCTCACATGAAGTTGATTTTAATTTCGTTTGTTCTTTTTCTTATTCTTTCTCCCAGAATAATGTAAACTTAAATGGTTTATGGGTTTGACCTATAAGAAAAAAAAAGAAAGAAACTCTTTTAACCGTTTTCTCTCCGTTCTCTCTCCGGAAGCAACTCTTCAGAAACCTTTCATATTCTTCCCCTTACCGGCCGGCGCTGGCTTCTCCGGCGTCGGTCGGCTATTTATTCCTTGCTTTTCCTTCTTTGTATAGTATTTGATTTTCAATAATACTCGCCAATGATTTCCAAAACTATTTGGTTGATTTCAATCATCCGATTACTTGTCCTTCTCTCCCGTCGTGAGAGTTTCTTTCCGACCACAATCCGGCCAGATCATCGGAGCAGTGGCGGTGCTTTCCCGCTGAATTTCGTTTCAAGCGGTTCTCGTTGGTTAACGATTGAAAGAGATCCTCATCACCATCGTCAGATTTTTAACTCCGACGCAATCAAATCGAGGAATGGCTTTCAGTTCCAGATCTGGGATCCAGGCGGAACAAATTTTGGGATAGAAGATTGCGAGATGAATTCCCGATTAAATTGCATCACTAACACTCGACTGCTCTTCTTCTCGGTGGGTAAGACCTTGTTTCTCCAATTATTGAAGAAGTTGACAAAATTTGGTGATGGTGATATTATTTGCATCCCCTGGTCGGAAACTTCCACTTCATCGTCTATTTATTTGAGTTTTAGAGAAACTGGTTTCAAAATAAAGAAAATTACTCTTCTTGATGATGATGGTGGTGATTGCTTTTACCGGTCGGAAACTCTCCCTTTGTCGAGAAAAATCCAACACTTTTGTTATCTCTGGTATAAACTGAGACATGAACCATTCATCTTACATGATTGGTATTCTCTCTTTATTCGGATAAACCAAATTGAAGAGATTAGCTTTTGTCTCATTAACATCGTTGATGAGAATGAGAGATATAGGGATTCGATGACATCTTACCTTTGCTTTATTCCTTTAAAAATCTTTTCAACTTTATTCCGGTGGCATCAAAGACATACATGGGTAAGAGGACTACATCTTCCAAAGGATTTCAAAGGAATCTTGGTGACTATGTACAGACAGTGGTGTTCTGATTGGCAAATATGGCATGCTCTATCAACCTTCAGAAGACAGATTCCAGATTCATTTCAAGCAACAATTCAGTTTTTCCTATCAACTAAAGTTATGCCAAGAGCATTTTGGAGTCTCAGCTATATGCTGTTAGCCAATAAAAAGTATGTGAAAGGGGGACATAAAAGATCATATCTGTTAGCCTATAAGTCTAAAGATAGCATGGTTATTTTCCACTCTTTCATCGAAATTGTAATAATTTCCTATATTTGCGTAAATGGTTGTTTTGAATCGATTCTGTATTTTGTAAACATTTTCTGATATCAATATATATTGATTTGCCGAAAAAAAAAAAACTTAAATGGTTTATAATCCTCTCTTAAATGGTTTATAATCCTCTCTTATTAGATATGTTCAAAGTTAACACAACAAACCTTTGATAAAGTAAACATCCAACGAAGTCCAAAACAACTGCAAATCCCATGTTGTGTTTATGTTTGGCATTGCATTCCACATGACCTTAGACAACATATCATATGGTTTTGTCGACTAATTGATACAATACAAACATATGAGACCTATGTATCACGAAATGTTATGAAGTTGTACGTAGTTATTTTTTTTTTTTTTTTTTGTATATAAACATTGCTTTTTTTGTTTTCCTCTGTGTACTGTTTGTTTTTTTTTTCTTTTCTCAAGTGTCGCTTTATTCTTTTAACTTACTTTTGTCATCTCAATGATCGCATAGAATTTCATCCTAGTATTTATACTTTCCATATTCCTTCTTGAAATTTCGACACCTAGTGTTTGGGACTTCTTCAATCCCTTACTACTGTAATCCCTTCCTCCGTTTTACTAATTATATAGGAACTATAGTATAATCAAATAAAACTTTATACATTGAAAACAAAATATAAAATCTCTTCCTCCATTTGTCCCTATAAGATTTAATATGAATGGATCCATATATTATCATCAAGTGTGTTTGTAATTACCAACTAAAACATAAAACAAACATGTTGTGACTCCATTTTAAAAGCCCTGTAAATCAGATTCTAGTTTTTAATTTCATTTAATGACTTTACTCATTTTAATTATATTTCGGAAGTGGTTCAATTTTTGTTGAAACCAGAGAGGTCTCTTACAAAATCAAGTTTCCACATCTGATATTACAGTCATCTCAGCATCAGATGCCTATATACCTTTTAATATATATTTTAACTCTGATAAAATCACGAAAGTTTATGAGGCTGTAGTTGAATTCGACTAGATATTTTAGTAGTTTGTTTTTTTTCTAGTGCTCGTATGGATGTGTGTTTTATTAGGAGCCAAAAGCCAAAATCATAGACCAAAGAAAAGGGGAGGAACCGAGGTAACACCATACGCTATTATAGGGACAACCATCAATACGAAACAAACATTTTACAAAATATATGAGCACTTTTTCATAAGATAATTGTGAAAACATGCACAATATATTTTTTTCGTAGAAATAGAGATTTTTTTTAAGAAACTAAAATCCTAAAAACCCCTTGTAAGCCCAATATATATATATATATATATATATTTTTTTTTTTTTAATTGCAAAAAAGCCTCACAGACATTTTCACGTACAATACTTTTTGTTTTTTCGTCTTCACGTACAATACCTTTATAATTGCTAATATAATATGTTCTAATGGGTAATTCAGTTCAGGTGTAGTCTGAAGCTCAGAGTTGTGTAATTTTTAATGATTTAACATTCCTACGCCGGACTATAACAAATTAACAACACCAACCACCCGAGGTTTCATGGCAAAGCATAATTAAGTTTATCTGGAAGTGGCATCGAATCGAAGTGATCACTTCTTTATTCGAGGCTATGAAAATGGTGAGGGACGTATATTCTTTTTATAGCATGAATACAAAGACCACAGCTTAGTGCACATATAATTTTATCATCTTTTAGAAAAAAAGAACAGTGTGAACATCAAGGTGATCATAATCATACCTTTGGGTTGTTTACTATCTGTAGATCTATCAAAAAGAGTCATATAAAATATTTTGATATTTCTTAACAGTATATATCTATGATTGATACTAAATTGCAGTTTGGGAAAATAATATACCCCTTTAAGTTTGAATTGAGTAAACCAAACTTTCTTGATTAAGTAATATTCAACTTATAACAAAACAAGTAACCTACTACTATACAGGCGAGAGATTTTGATTTATTAAAGCAGAAGTTATCATTAATTAAAGCCTTAAAGGACAAAGCAAATTAAATCGCTTTTAAAAAAAACTTAAAATAATAACGTTAATCCACTTATACATATTAGTGATCACAAGCCTTTTGATAAGCTGTCGCATCTAAGTTCATTTATATAAAGCCTTGAAAGGTTTTAAATTCTTGATTATGGCTACCAGAATTGACGTCAAGGACACATAAAAGAATCACAATAATATAGAATTTTTATCAATTTGTCACGTTTCTTTTTGTCATTTGTTGTATTCCTTTTTTTGTTTGTGCAAAACATTTGTTGTATTCCTAAAAGCAACCGATAAATAAAACACTCCCACACAGATTCTATCAACAAAAAAAGCGTTTGAAGGCTATACATATCATAGTTAAAAAGAAACACTCGATAATAATTAAAAACAAAATAGCATACAAATTACATTAGTTTTTTTTCGTCACATCAACCGATTTTAACGGTAAATCACTATCAACACATGTTTTAATAGTTGTACATGAGGTCTCTTGGTTTCGCCCAGAAGCGATGATGAAGATCCGTAAACTGCTGCTGCTGCTGCAAGGTACATAACCACTGACAATTATATATTACAGCTAATAGAAGTTAGTTAATTAAAAAAAAAAAAAAAAACCGGCGCCTTCAAATCTCTGATGTGGATCCACAAACACACCAAAACTAGTATACTAATTAAACTATCTAACGTTAATTAAATGTTTTGATACATTGGTGATATTAAATTTGAGATAGCCTAAACTTGAATAAATATGCATAACTTTAGTTAATAACCATATAAAGAAAAAAATCATAAAAATTATAAATGGGACTCGTAGTTATAGAATAATTAAGGTACCTCAATGGAATTAGCTGCCCCTTGGCTGCGATGGTGACTAATCATTGGAAATGATGAGTTCTTTCTGTTGATTATATCATAAGATTCGTTCGAAATGTGATCTTTCTTATTCATCACGAAGTCGTTGCAAACTGCAAAACGATCGTTCTTGCAAAGTTCTTCGATATCTTCTACGCATTGCGTCACCTTGAAAGAACTTTGATTCCCTTCGCTTAAATTATTTTTTACTATCTCACCCTGATGATGAACTTCTTCTTCCACAATGTTAACCGATTGTGATCTTCCTTTCATCTTCATCATCCTTTTCTCCATTGTCCTATCCTTTGCTCTTTCTCTTGCTTTCGCTCTTTCATCCTTGGACAACTTCTTCAAAATGGGCGTACGTGGTTCTGGCCTCTTTCTCTTCCCTTTCATTGATCTCCCATTGACCTTGTTTCCTGTTGTTTCTAATGTCAACCCATGAATATATAAGTTTTTTAAAACATATACCTCTTTTTTATAATTTTTTGTTACAGAAAATTGTAACTCTATAATCATTGTAAAACATTAAGGCAACCGTTAAGGTACGTACCGGTCGAGTTAGTATTGTTGCCTCTATCGTCGACCGTCCACATGGGTGTAAGTTCACATAGACTAGACGATGTATCCATGGATCCTAACGCTGATCCTAAATTAATTACGAAATTCACAATTTCAGATTAACTATAAAGATAAAATCTTTTCATATAAAGTAAGATAAAAACTTGAATAGACTTAAAACTAGAAAATATTGCATATTTACGGTTGTGAGACTCGTCGCCGCTGCTGAAGCCGCACCGGTGAGAATGGCTTTTCGCGATCTTTCTGATCTCTGGTTTTGCTTGTGTGAGCAACCACTCAACGGTTTTGCTGGCTTTGTCGAATCCAAGCATGTCTTGTAAGCCAAACAACTCTTTGGCGACATCTAGAGAGAGTCTCATCCTACGATCGCGTGTCCCGTTGGCCGTTTTGATCTTGCTGTGCCTGTCTGTTCTGCTTGGTTTCTTGGCTTTTTTCATTTTGGGGTCTTGAGAAGTTGAGATTGTCTGGGAATCTTCTATGTGGGTTATAGTTTCCGAGGGCTCAATGGGTTGATCTCCAATGGTGTTGTTCATCAAGGGAGGGAGAAGTGATGGATGATGATTGTCACTGGTGACGGTTTGATTATCATCATGGCCATTGTTTTGTGGGAGGAAAGAGTCCAAGAGGGCGCAGTCTGGGACAAAATCGAATTGAGGAAAAGGAGAAGGTGGTAGGAATTGATGATGATGGTCAAGATGATTGTTTGATGTGTTGGAGGTAGAGTGAATCAAGATGTCGTCAATGGAAGAAGAAGGGCTAAAAGGGATCACTGGTTGTGAGGGATAATGGTCATTATAAGGGAATAACATGTAGTCGTCGACACTGATGGTGGTAGAAGTACTGAAAGTGTTGTTGTTCATGTCTTTTTGGGGGGGTTTTGAAGCAACAAAATTAAAATTAAAAAACCCTAAGACAAAATTTTGAGAATGACACTTGTACCAAAATCTTCTTCAGACACACAAAAAAAAAAAAGGCGAAATCAAAGAGAAAGATTACTGTTCCAATGACGAAGACATTGATCTCAGCCAAAATCAAAACTAGAAAAGAAAGAATTTTAAATCTTTTTCCTTAGCCTGCAAAATCAAGAAAAAAAAAGAAAAGAAAGAAAGAACAGTAATAGTGATTAGTCAAATAATAGTACAATATGTCTTTGTTCAAGAGAATCTATGTGTGTGTCTAAATGTGTAGAGAGAGAGGATACCTTTATTGAAGCAAAGGACGAAATGGTTGAGAAAGACAACACAGGCAATGTACTTAAATGAGTTTACGTTCTATGAACTAGAATGGAGAGAAAGAGAGAGAAAAAGAGAGAGAGAGAGAGAGAGAGATAGCTATAGAGAGAGGCAGAGAGATATCAGTATGGGGGAAGGAACAACATATACGCTTTTGAAGACTCGTTTATTTTCTTTATATATATTTTTTAAACTCCTAGCTTTGGCATGAAAAAATATATATTCGTTTTGTTTTGTGAAAATGTTATCATAGATGTTCGTTTTATTTGGTTATATATAAAGATTTTGTTATTTCTACTAGTATTAGGACCTTGTGTTTGTTTATGTTCTTATACAGATAAGAATGGAGTTTAATTCTTTGATAGATATTAAATTTTTGACAGCTATATTAACTAATCCAAAGATTATATGTCTCTTAATAATTAATTTCATGGAATAAAAGATTTCTAACTATAGTTAGTTCAATAAAAAAATATTTCACTATATTGAATTGTTTCTTATATAATATATGTTATAAATTTAGGTTTTAGCTATCCCAATAATCAATTTCATAGGATATTATTTTTTTAGTTGGTTGACAAAACATATATTTTACCAATTATTATAACCTTTACATTTAAATAAAAATATATATTTAACTTATTGAAATGACATGTAAAACCCACTTATAGATTTTTATGACCTTAATATTGTTTAGAAGATAAGGATCAAGATATAATGAAATGAAAGAAACAGAAGGTAATAAGATTATAATTTAGAAAAAAATATTAGGTAGACAGATAAATGTTTATTGGCATATATATAAATTTTGGAGTTGTGTATAAATAATATTAAAATAAATTAAGTAATTTCTGAAGAACAGAATAAAGAAACTATAAATTATAATTAACATATTTTTAAAAAATTGATTTACATTCCAAATGAGAAAAATTAAAGGAAAATAAATATTATATTAAGATTTTCTGGTGGTATTTCCAAAAACACTATGAAGTATGATCAAGTACAAAAATGTTATATCTTTTCAAAGAGTGATTCTTTTTAATACCATTTCCCATTTTCCATAATCCATACTAACTTAAGTTTTAATACATTTATTATATATTGCTGAATATTATATATGAAATAAATCAATTGTAATTTAAAATATAAAATATGAATTGTAATATATATATATATATATGGCATATATGCTATAGAGGATAATATCAAATAAATCTAAACAATATTATAACAATTTATTACCATCATGGATCTTTTTCTAAATTTAGAGATAGATATGATTGTTCTAAATTGTTATGCATACAATATAAATTTTTTTGTTATGCAACATCACTCTTCTATAAAATTTGGTAATTAAATTGCGAATAGACCAGATAGTTTCTGAAAAAGGGCAGCTCCTTTTTTTTTCTTACGTAGACTTATTGGATTCCAATTGAGTTCAAATAGCAAAACTGACGAAAGCATTGGAATAAATAACCTCTTTTTTCTTTCGACGTGGCATTGGAAGTAAGTAATAGTACTAGTGTTGTAACTTGTAACAATACCATTGGCAAGAAAAAGAAAAAAACGTTAAATAATCCATTAGTATGATAGTATCTATCTCTATACCTACGAAACTTCAGAATTAAATAACTCATCAATCAATTTGCATCCATTAACAAAGGAGCCAACTTTTATTCATGATTAACCAAAAATGTTCAGCAACTAATCAATAAAAACATGCAAATATTAGTTTATACTTTATTGTGCAAAAACCCATCTACTGTAATTTTCGTGATGTAGAGTTAGCAGATAATTTTTAGAAGGTTACCGTTGTAAGAAGAGCTAGATTAAATTAATTTTCAAATAGGAGGATTGCACGTGGCAGTTTGAAGCCCTAAGAAAAAAAAAACTGCAATTTTAGGAAGAAAATAAATTAAAAAGCTTTAGCTCTCTGAGAGTCTCTCTGTTCAGTATGCCATGACCGACCAATCTTTTATTTTCTTTTGACTCTCTCACACACACACAGTCACACATACACTCTCTCTCTCTCTCTTATACATATGTTTAGGAGTCGCTTTCGCTAAAAAGGGAACTTCTTTTCTCTCTCGTGCTTATCTTGTAAGCTTTTGCATCATTTCATTATTTTTCCATTTGTATTTTTCCACGTAAAAGTATTTTTAAAAACATATTTTAGAAATATCTCTTCTTCACACAGAAAAAGATACATTTTAAAACTAATATGAGAAGTTAATACGGTTAACGGTTGATTAGAGTTTCTTAATTAGGTGGTTAGTATTATACTGTATGTTGATCTTGTCCAAAAAGAAAAAAAAACAGTTAGCTAACAGGCTAAACCATAACTTACAACCTAATTATCAACTTTTGACCAATCAATCTTTAACAGATAATGTGTCAGTCTAATTAATATATAAAGTTGTGTCATCTGCTTATTTTGTACCTTTTTTGAAGTTCAGATTGTAAAACTAATACAAATCACTAAAGTAAATCTGGAGACGAGGATCAAAGTCTTAATAATTAACACCTTAATTAAAGCTACTCACCACAAGTACTTGCACATCTGTTTACGTATTTATATGCATGTATTTGTACGCAGGTAGAACACAAACTTAGGAGTTACGTGCAAAGATGAAACACTGTCCTTGTAAATAATAACTCCTGTTTTGGTCATCCATTGTTATCCACTCTTTTCCATTTCTACATGCCGCCTTCTCACCTAATTATCTAGCACATCCCATGCTCTCACTTCTTTTTGCTCTCTTCCCTCTCCCTCTCTCTCTCTCTCTCTCTCTCTCTCTCTCTCTCTCTCTCTCTAGGCCTGCCATTATCAGGAGGACCACATGACTATAATGGATGGACTCGCTGGCTTCTTCTAAGGTTGCTTTCAATTCTTCTTTCTCATAACCCATGAAGAAGACAACAACATATATCATATCAACAATTTGAGTTTGTTTCTTTAAATTTTATTTTAAGTTGTAATTTATTAGTGAGACTCAAATTAAAGTTTCAATATTTGGGTTATTTCAATCCTTTTTTTCCCTTACAGAAGGGGCCATTGATTTTGCTTTTCCCCTGAGTGCTTTCATTATGTGTTCTATTATATATCTATCTATTCCCAATGTTGTTGGTTACAAATCTCAGTCACTCATTATCATCATTCTCAAAGTACAAAATTTATTTTACTTTGTAATGTGTTGTCATCTTTTTCTTTTCTTTTTTGGTTCTTGGGTAGAGAATGAATCCTTTTCTATATATAGCAACGAGAGTCAATGCTCTTTTAGATTACCATTCATTTGCGCAATTTCCTTTCATGGAAATGTGTTGGAAAATTATGTGTGTTTTGTCTCCCCTTATATTCATGGGAAAATACTCAATATTGACTTCTTCTTCCTTCCATATTCCTGATTATTAAAACGATGTTTGAGTATTCTTGTTTGGACTACAAAAGATGATAAAAATTCTCTAAGAAAATTTATACATCACCACGTCACTGAATTTTGTGCTTATATAGGTACTAGAATTCAAAATTCACTTCAAATTTTCTGAGTGAATATACTCTATAAAATATCTTTGAATTAGTCAGAAAACAACTATACAACATACGCATAAGTCTAAAATAAATAATGAAAACCATCATTTATAAAGAAAAAAACCGCATAAGGGTCCGTCTAAACTTACTATTTCGGTTCAAATGATTTTATTTACAAATTCAATTACAATCACCTCTTGTAAATATATCACGATTTTTAAAGTTGATTTATATCAAATATTTTATTTCTTAGAGTATCGAACAAATGATCGCGACAAGCTTAATGGAAGAGTAACATGTTGATGTAGAGCTTGAGCTTCTTTAGGTTTAGGGATAGTGAAAAGATAGAGATAGCCTATGTTCCTACTTTCACGCTTAAGTTAAGGAGATTTGACAACACCATATCTTCATATTAATGTTTTTTCATATATAATCTAGAGGCATCACCGGGTTGATATCAGAATAGAATAGTATGAGACCAACCAAAATTGAATGCCTAATTTTCATTACAAAAATGTTTTGAATTGTATCTAAGTGTAGTTAGCAGTTATACGGAAGTTGTAATTAGAAATTGATGTTCTTTTCCCCCTGACGATGTACCATCATGATACCCTTTTATTCTAATCATTTCAAAATCTTTATAAATGGCTTCGACCACACACAAATAATGTTCAATTTAATTTGCTTACTTTATTTTTGTTCCATGCTTCACCTCTAAATATAAAATATGGTTTACGATGTAATAGGTTTCTTTTTGTTAAAATATGATGTAATAGGTTGTGTACATGTAAACATACATCTTTATTTATGTACCGTGTATATAGGTGAATTATGCTAAGAGTCTAAGACGTCATGTCGTGATATGGTGTATGTAAAGTTTAATTTAGATAGAATGAATAATCAATATTTTCAGATGATGGATGGTTTAACTTTTGGATGATGGGTTTGGTAATTATTAAACGTGTGCTAATTGGAACTTAGTGTTCTTGAAAGTTCGATGTCACAGAATGTCGAAGTGGGAAAAGACATAAAAAAATAGGTTTTGACAACGAATTATAAATGCACAAACACATATACATAAAGATCACACTAGTATCACTATATAGAGAGAACTGAATATATCTATGTGGGTGTGTGTGAATTATATATACACAGAGATAAGTTTGTGTGCATCATGGGTTGGTTAGGTTGGCTGTACTCTATAAAGTTTATTGGTATATCATCATGACAAGAAACTGGGGACCCTTAAACTCTGTGATGTGATAATAATATCTTCTGTCAATAACATTTTCGAAAACTTATAAAAACCTTAACATAATTTTTGCTGCTAATATACCAACTTTTCTATTTTACTTTAATTATAAGACATATATATAGTAATGTTTGCACAAAAAGACATAGTATATCTTAACGTTATAAGTATATATATGTATATATTTTTTGTTGTTAATTTGTTATGTCATTGTTTTGTCACCATCATGCTCTATTCGATAATACGTGAAACTTAAAACTGTGGACATATAAGCTTTAATTAGTGATTTATTAACATTCAAATTAACCTTGAAATAAATTTACAAACTTAGCCTGTTAATATTGTACATTACTCCTTTGTTTCTGGAAAATGATTAAAAAAAAAAAACCTATTAGATATTCTGTACGAACTTATCCTTTTGGCTTTGAGTATTCCACTAGTTAGTTTTTATTTTCGGGGAAATTGATTTAAAAGGACATTTTTTCTTCAATTTGTCCCATTATGCTTTTTTTTTTTAAGTTTGGTAGAGTAGGTTTTAGAATACAGAAAAAATTCAATTATACCCTTAATAACTCAATTATACCCTTAATAACTCAATTAAACTCTTAATTGTAAAAAAAACCAAAATTTCATTTTTCTGTATTTCTTCTTTTTTGTATACTTCCTAAATTTAATCAAAAAAATACTTTTTTCTTAATCCATTTCCTCATTTTTTAAGAATATATATGATTAGCATAATTTCAGGATTACGTAAATATTTTGTTTCCTTAAATTTCGGATTCAGTTTCTAAATTATGGAGAACATAGAGTAAAGTGTAGAATTAGTGTTCTAATTTTCGCAGGACACATGATAAAATGTAGATTTCATATTCTGACTTCAGTAGAATATGTATAAAGTGAAGAAAACAAATTCTAAAATTTGTAGAATATAGAGTTATGTGTAGAATATATATTCTAATTTCTGTAGAACACATACAAAATCCGACTTCTAAAAGTTTTAGAAGATATATTGATTCTAAAGTTTTCAGAACAAGTAGAGTGCGAAGAATTTGTAATCTACATTATTTAGAACATGTATAGTATGTAGAATTTATAATCTAATATCTTCAGAATATATACAATTAGTAGAAAATGTATTCTAAATATTGCAGAATATTTTTTTTTCAATGTTAAAACACCAATTTTTCATCAAAAACACCATATGGCAACCTATTTCTTATTTCTAGAATTTGTTTTTAGGTGACAGAAATTTTAAAATTGCTTAAAAGTTAGTTTCATTTTTTTAAAGGGTAATTTATGCATAATGACAAATTTAGCGTAGAAGGCATAGTGGGACAAATTGAAGAAAAAATGTCCTTTTAAATCAAATTCCCCTTTATTTTCTTCCAAAAAGGACAAAGCGTGTTTAAAAAAAAGGATAATATTAATGAGGTTGATGAAAATTAACATGGTCGAAGCTCATACATACATATAAAGAATTATTTCAAAAAAACAAAGAATGCAACTCAACATAAATCCAATATAGAAATCAATAAGATAAATAAAGAAAGAAATAAAAAAGGGGGGAATATACCTGACTATTTGGAACCATAAATGACATAAAGATAAGTTCATACGACTTTTGTGGCTCATCAAAGGCCATCATCATCGTCCTCTCTATGCAATTTAGTGCTTTATAGTACAAAACCTTCCACTTCCCTTTGTCCATAGTTTTCCATATTGATTTTTCAACAGAAATTAAAAATTTTCCGGATAATATGTAAAGATATCTACTCATTATCCAAATAATTTGGTCGCTAATCATGTTTTTCTTCTACAAGTAAATGAAATGTTTTAGCATAATTTGGTTTTTCTTTCTGTAACAAAAAAAATACTCAAAACCATCAAATTATTTTGTTTTAGCATATTTCGTGACTTGATCTTCAGTTAGTAGTGAGCTAGGTAATAATATAAGCCCAATACATGCTTTAATGGGCCTTTTATCTTTTATAGACCAAACATCTCGAACGAAACATAGAATCGTGGTGTGGTCTCAATGAACGTCGATACACGCGCCGCCGGTTGCCGCCAATCAGTTTTCCCGCCAAATTAGACAACCATAAATCTCCCTCTAGTCGCTTTCGATTCCAGTTCCTTTGGAAAAAAAACAACGAAAGAGGAACATTTGCACCGTTAGTTGCAGAGCTCAGGCGAAGGATTCTATTCTAGCTTTCTGTATCTTCCAATGGAGGGCAATATCGAGGACCAGAACAAGCTTCCGGAGCTGAAACTGGGTACTGTTAAAAACCCTAGTTTTTTTTTTCATTTTTCGTATTCGATTTTCCAATTTGGGTTTATGGGTTTTGCAAAAGATCTGATATTATCGGTTGTGACATTTTTTAATTTTGTTGGGTAGATGCAAAGCAGGCTCAAGGGTTTCTCTCCTTCTACAAAACCCTACCAAATGTAAGTCTTCTTTCTATTCCTGGGAAATTATAGAGAGCCCTCAATTGCAATAAACCCTTAAAACTAGGGTTTGAAGCAAGTGTAGACATTTTTGTTCATTGGGAAGCTAATTAGGAAAAAAATATGGAGTCTTTAACGGTTTCTGGATCTATGCTTATGTGGGTTTTGATTGTTCTTCCCTTCAGGACTCGAGAGCTGTTAGATTCTTTGATCGGAAGGTGAGTTTATAGTTCTTTAATAATGATAGACTTTGGTTGTTTATACAGTGTACATGATTCTTAGCTTGTTTTGTCATTGATTTATTGAAATTTCTTAAATGCGTTTGCAGGATTATTATACAGCTCATGGTGAGAATTCAGTTTTCATCGCAAAGAGTTATTATCACACAACCACTGCTTTAAGGCAGCTTGGGAGTGGTTCAAATGCTCTTTCAAGCGTTAGCATCAGTAGGAACATGTTTGAAACGATTGCTCGGGATCTTCTACTGGAGCGTAATGATCATACTGTTGAGCTTTATGAAGGAAGTGGGTCGAATTGGAGACTTGTGAAAACAGGTTCTCCTGGAAACATTGGAAGCTTTGAAGATGTTTTGTTTGCAAACAATGAAATGCAGGACACACCAGTTGTTGTCTCCATATTTCCAAATTTTCAAGAGGGCAGATGTGTTATCGGAATGTCCTATGTTGATCTGACTAGGCGAATTCTTGGACTAGCTGAGTTTCTTGATGATAGCCGCTTCACTAATCTGGAGTCCTCACTGATTGCTCTAGGCGCAAAAGAATGCATTGTTCCAGCTGAATCCGGAAAATCCAATGAATGCAAAAGCCTGTATGATTCTCTTGAGAGGTGTGCCGTGATGATAACAGAAAGGAAGAAACACGAGTTCAAAGGACGAGATTTAGATTCTGATCTAAAGAGACTGGTGAAGGGTAATATTGAACCAGTTAGAGATTTGATATCCGGGTTTGACCTTGCCACTCCTGCTCTAGGTGCATTACTCTCTTTCTCTGAACTTCTCTCGGACGAGGGTAACTATGGGAACTTCACAATCCGCAGATATGATATCGGTGGATTCATGAGACTCGACTCTGCAGCTATGAGGGCGTTGAATGTGATGGAGAGCAAAACTGATGCTAATAAGAATTTCAGTTTGTTTGGTCTCATGAACAGAACATGCACTGCAGGGATGGGTAAGAGACTGCTTCATATGTGGCTGAAGCAACCTCTCGTGGATTTGAATGCGATCAAGACGAGATTAGATATAGTTCAGTGCTTTGTTGAAGAAGCTGGGTTAAGGCAAGATCTTAGACAGCATCTGAAGCGAATCTCAGATGTTGAGAGGCTTGTGCGGAGTCTCGAGAGAAGAAGAGGTGGCTTACAACATATTATCAAACTCTATCAGGTACTTTCCGCGCTTTAACCTGACTCTCTGGAATTTTAAAAATTGCACTTTCATTGTTATAAATATGTTTTATGTATCTCTGAATTTATAGTATGTTCTTAGGTTTCTGTGATTGTTAATTCAGTTTTCATCGTCTCTGTGCAGTCAACTATAAGGCTTCCCTTCATCAAAACAGTTCTGGAACAGTACACTGGAGAATTCTCATCACTCATCAGCGAGAGATACTTGAAAAAGCTCGAGGCTTTATCAGACCAAGATCACCTCGGAAAGTTCATCGATTTGGTAGAGTACTCTGTAGATCTTGACCAGCTAGAAAATGGAGAATACATGATATCTGCAAGCTACGACACCACATTAGCATCTCTGAAAGATCAGAAAGAATTGCTGGAGCAGCAGATTCACGAATTGCACAAAAAGACGGCTATGGAACTCGATCTTCAGGTCGACAAGGCTCTAAAACTTGACAAAGCAGCGCAGTTTGGGCATGTGTTTAGGATCACGAAGAAGGAAGAGCCAAAGATTAGGAAGAAGCTGACGACACAGTTTATAGTGCTGGAGACTCGTAAAGATGGAGTGAAGTTCACAAACACAAAGCTTAAGAAACTTGGGGACCAGTACCAAAGTGTTGTGGACGATTACAAGAGCTGTCAGAAGGAGCTTGTTGATCGTGTAGTTCAGACCGTTACCAGCTTCTCCGAGGTATGTTTATTATTCATTTTAAACTTTGCTGTTACAGAATTGGTTGTTTATAATCAAGTAACCTGTCTAGAGATGAATTCATATTTTCATGAATGGAAATGGATGTTTAAAATCAAAGGCAGTAAACTACATTCATTTCTGAAAGCTTATATATTGTATGGTTTTAGGTCTTTGAGGACTTAGCATTGTTGCTCTCTGAAATGGATGTTTTGTTAAGCTTTGCTGACTTGGCTGCCAGTTGCCCTACTCCATACTGTAGGCCAGAAGTCACCTCTTCGGTCAGTACAATCTCAAGTGACTGTTTTGTTCCGAAAATTATTAGATTTTTTTTCCTGACATAATATTGAGAGCATGCTTATAAACTGTAGGATGCTGGAGATCTTGTATTAGAAGGAAGCAGACATCCATGCGTAGAAGCTCAAGACTGGGTGAATTTTATACCAAATGATTGCAGACTTGTAAGTATTGTAATGGTAAAATAAACGCCTTTGTTTTTCTTTGTTTCCTGTTTGACTTAAAGCAATTCCTTGTTTGCCCTTTATTGTTCTTTGAAATCAGATGAGAGGGAAGAGTTGGTTTCAAATAGTAACAGGACCTAACATGGGAGGGAAGTCCACTTTCATTCGCCAGGTATGATGATTTCTTGTACTTCGGTTTTGTTTCATAGGCGTATGATTAAAACCAGCTTCCTGCCATTATAAATCCCAGGTTGGTGTCATTGTGCTGATGGCTCAAGTTGGTTCCTTTGTTCCTTGTGATAAAGCATCAATTTCCATCAGAGACTGCATCTTTGCCCGTGTAGGAGCAGGCGATTGTCAAGTGAGTTTTAAGTTTATCGCGCGATGAATGAAACTGCTGATTTCCTGCACACAGCTTATTCCAACTTTTTTTCTTTTTCTTTGGTGTTTTAGCTACGCGGAGTGTCTACTTTCATGCAAGAAATGCTTGAAACTGCATCCATATTGAAAGGCGCTACCGACAAGTCACTGATAATTATCGATGAACTTGGTCGTGGAACATCAACTTATGATGGTTTTGGTTAGTTTCTCTGCAGTTTATCTTTTTCATTTGGATGTTTTTAGCAAGTTTGCTATTCTCGTCACTTCATACTTTTAATTTTCATTTTTTGGTCATATGTGAGAGAATTCAATGTTCTTGAAAATATCTTGGTGAATATATTATTAGGTTTAGCATGGGCTATATGTGAGCATCTAGTTCAAGTGAAGAAAGCACCAACTCTGTTTGCTACTCACTTCCATGAACTTACTGCCTTGGCTCAAGCAAACTCTGAGGTTGCTGGTAACACCGTTGGTGTGGCAAACTTCCATGTAAGCGCTCACATTGACACTGAAAGCCGCAAACTCACCATGCTTTACAAGGTTGGTATAATAAAAAGAAAATGCATCTGCATCTGCTGATCTGTTGCAGTAAAAAGTGTCTCTGTTTAATCTAAATTGCTTGCTTGATTTTCTTACAAAGATGAAATTAATTTTGTGTGGTGTGTTGTTTGTCTGGTTAGGTTGAACCAGGGGCCTGTGACCAGAGCTTTGGGATTCATGTGGCGGAATTTGCCAACT
Source organism: Camelina sativa (assembly GCF_000633955.1). Taxonomy (NCBI): domain Eukaryota; kingdom Viridiplantae; phylum Streptophyta; class Magnoliopsida; order Brassicales; family Brassicaceae; genus Camelina; species Camelina sativa. The sequence goes on along the minus strand of NC_025699.1, from coordinate 9,612,570 downwards.
TCCCTGAAAGCGTAGTCTCCCTTGCAAGAGAGAAAGCTGCAGAACTGGAAGATTTCTCTCCGTCTTCCATGATAATCAACAATGAGGTCTTGATTCGTTTTTCCCTTTGTCTTTTGGTTGACGATGGAATCATTCACCCATTCTGCAGTTTGTGCTCTATTTGTAAAATCTAGGTGACAAGTATTAAATTCTCGTCTTGTTGATTGCAGGAGAGTGGGAAGAGAAAGAACAGAGAAGATGATCCAGAGGAAGTATCGAGAGGGGCAGCGCGAGCTCACAAGTTTCTGAAAGAATTTGCAGCAATGCCACTTGATAAAATGGAGCTTAAAGATTCACTTCAACGGGTACGTGAGATGAAAGATGAGCTAGAGAAAGATGCTGCAGACTGCCAGTGGCTCAGGCGGTTCCTGTGAACAAGTACCCATGACGTTTTTTTGGTTTTGGTTTTGTAAATAGCTCAAATCGGTTCTTGTAGTTGTGGTCGTCGCTTGGGATGAAACTGAATTGAGGGCGAAAACTTTATATTCCATGATTTTTGTAATTAAACGTCGTTTCATTTACTCATCAGTTTGTTATGGGACACTTGATGCTAAAGAAATATCGAACTGAAATGAAATATATATCTGAAGTACTGAACCAAATGAAACAATGTTTACTACAAAATGCGATGCGTAATTTTTTTTATATGTTATAATGGGTATTAGAAGAAAACAATTACATCGCCTAAGAGTCATTGCAAAGCTTTTCTTAATACTATACACCATTATCTTATCTGTTATCTGTTAAGTGGGGTTATTGGATTGAGATTTTAATAGAGTTTTAAAAACTTTAATGCAGTAGTATTGGATTTTTATTTATCAAGATTTTTGAAGAGTTCAACAAAATCATTAAAAGTGAATAAGTGAAAGATTGATAAAAATTGCTAGAGAGTTTTGTTGATTAATATTCTAAAATCTTGTAAAGTCCTCCAAACAATTCCTGTATTTTTGTGATATTTTTCATGATTTTATTTTGTAAAGAAAGTGTTTAAAATCATGAACCAATAACATAATAATTGAACTCATTAACAATCCTAAAATCATTAACAATTCAATTATTATGTTATTGGTTCATGATTTTACACATTTTTTTTACAAAATAAAATCATAGAAAGTATCCCAAAAATACAGAGATTGTTTGGATTACTGTACAAGATTTTAGAAAACTAATCAACAAAACTATAGAATACTCTCTAGTAATCTTTCACTTATTCATTTTTTATGATTTTGTTAAAGTCTTCAAAATTCATTATAAATTAGAATCCAATAACTCAAATTTGTTAAGATTTTAAATGACTTTTTACAAATCATTTAACAGATAAGATAATGGTGTATAGTATTATTGTATTTGGTCATGTCAAAAGAAAATAAAATGTATATTGGCAAGGTACACAGTCAAACAAATATCAAGCATCAAATGGCAAACAACACACAAGTTCAAATTAAACAATTTTTTGCCAAATTTTAATTAAAACTGAACCGGTTTTTTATTTACTTTCTTTTGAAACGGAGAGATGGTTTGGTTTTGATACGGAGAGATGTAATCTATGATTGTTAATGAATTCAATTATTATGTTATTGGTTCATGATTTTACACATTTTTTTTACAAAATAAAGTCATAGAAAGTATCCCAAAAATACAGAGATTATTTGGATTACTTTACAAGATTTTAGAAAACTAATCAACAAAACTATAGAATACTCTCTAGTAATCTTTCACTTATTCATTTTTGATGATTTTGTTAAAGTCTTCAAAATTCATTATAAATTAGAATCCAATAACTCAATTGTTAAGATTTTAAATGATTTTTTACAAATCATTTAACAGATAAGATAATGGTGTATAGTATTATTGTATTTGGTCATGTCAAAAGGAAATAAAATGTATATTGGTAAGGTACACAGTCAAACAAATATCAAGCATCAAATGGCAAACAACACACAAGTTCAAATTAAACAATTTTTTGCCAAATTTTAATTAAAACTGAACCGATTTTTATTTACTTTCTTTTGAAACGGAGAGATGGTTTGGTTTTGATACGGAAAGATGTAATCCGATTGGAATAGGTAAATTTGTCTAATCCAATAGTAAGAGCTAGTTGGTTTGAAATATCAGATGAGAGGGATCTAAGAGTTGGATTCAAATAGTAACAGGGCCTAAGATTGGATGGAATTTCACTTTCGTGATCTACCGTATTCAGGTTGAAAACCTCAAATTTGAGTATTCTCGTACGAATTTCAAACGCTAAAAATTATATATAAAAAAATAGTTGGATTTGAAAGTTTTGAATGTCTTCTTTGTTTGAAAATAATATATAATAAAATTAAAAAATAACTCGATATGGAGTACGAAAAAATAGAATAATCGAAGGGCATGTACATATTCGACATGCACCGTTACTATGACCACATGGAGTGGCGACTTCGCGGCGGCCGCTTTAACGTGAGGTAGACAGTTACGTTGCCTCACAATCTTATTCTCAATGTCTCAGGAGCCACCGGCGTTGGTACGAACCGGGTATCTACCGACGCACCTACCGGAACTACGGCGTTTACGACTTTCTCGTAGTGGTTCACTACCGCCGCCTGTTTTAGACTCCTACTACTTGGAATAATTCCAATGTTCTCTCTTCTCCTTTTCTAATTTCTTCAAACGTTATTGGGATTTGTTTTTTTTTTCTTTTTAACTGTTGTCGGGATTTTATGTTTGTGATACTTCTTTTAATCATTCTCTAATCTGTGCGNTTTTTTTTTTTTTTTTTTGACTTCTTAATAAATGTGGAACATAAACAGTGTGACCTATGATTAAATAGTGTCACCTATTAAAAAAAAAAAAGAGTTGAACAGAACATTCCAGAAGTTGTGTAAATTACAGCCCTCGAATTTGAAGGTTACATCACAGCATCCTAATGGGTCTCCTCTAGCTGCATCAAATCCCGCTGATATGATGACAAAATCTGGAGAAAATGCAGAAGGGAAGGTACCAACCTACACGCTTAGAAGATATTCCTCTGCTGCACAGAGAAAATTCAAAATAGACTTCGGAAACGAGCAGAAAGTTAAAAAAAAAATCCCAAAATTTCAGATATAATGCACACCATATACATATAAGGTATATGCATATATATACCAACAACTACATCTACTAATGAATGTTGGATGAGACATGTAAAACAAAAGAGCATAGGTACCTCATCAGCCGCTCCAGTACCGGGATAGAAGTTTCCTCCCTCATGTCTGTGCAAGGATATGTACAATACCTATACAATGGTTACAGATCATAAGTGCAAGAAACTCCTACCTCCATATTCCTCTTCGACTTCAATTCCACCCACCTTGATGAGAACAAATCATCTGTAAGAAATAAAAATAAAAGAGCGAGCATAGTTATAAGAATGTCATATTTCAAGAAACAGCAGATATAATCCCTATGCACAATTTTCAGAAAAATAGGACTCGAAAGAGTTACCCGTAGAGATGGACAAAGGTCGAGCATTGATAGGCTGCCTAAGATTCACACACCAGTCCGGATAGTTGTCCTCTCGTATCTTCAAATTTAGGTTTTTTCCTTTCCAGGATTGGTTCCAATTCGCTTTGATCCAACTCCCTAAGAATACCATATGTTGAGTGACTAAACAGCTCATTGGAATCCGTCTTCGTGCTCATTTGTCCTGGTAAGTAAACAAATAAGTTCATTAAATGGTAGATGGCAAGAAGGTGCAACCGTGCAATGAAAAAAAATGTTGAAAAAGAAATAACATTACCCTAGGGTAACAAGTTTAAGCAGATTCTGGGAGGCAAGGTCACTAAGGTATTTCATGTACACGTTAGCATGCTACTACCTCTACCAAATAATCCCACCCATCTGTCGAGCTGGTTGCAGATGAGTTTAGGAGACAAAATCGAATCGTTTGTTCCGATATATGGCAAATCATTTTGAGTGTCCATTACATGACATTAACAACAGTTTTGTAGACAACAGTATTACATTTGAGTGTTCAGTACGTCATAGAGGGGCAAGTCGTTCTGCGGGTTTTTAGCAAGTAGCAAGCCAAAAAAAAAAAGGTAAAGAGCAAAAAAGAGACAGATGAGGAGTAAAACAAGCAAGGATACTGAGGGTGGACCGTGGACCACTAAAAAGTTACGAATGGTTTAATGTTCCAACCCATAGAGTTATCAACAGCATCAATATGCTCTGAAGTGTGGACCTCATAAGGAACCGCAACAACCCCACCGTTCACATGTCTTCTTTCTCTTTGAACCCTCACAGGAACTCTCAAGAGTTTCCACAACCATGTACAGACGTGACTCTAATAAATATGACTCTAAAATAATGCACACCCCCAAATTGTTTACTAGGAGGCCGACTTGTAATAATATTATGGAAATATTCTATTAAAACGGAATATTTAGTAGTTGTTACCAAAAAAAAAAAGTGAGACAAAGAAAATGGTAAACCTCTTTGGTTGTTATAAAAAAAAAAAAAAAACAAGAGAGTGTGGGAAGATATATATATCCTACTATATTAATTGAGAAATACAAAATTAAAAGAAACCTTAAAAAGTGTAAGAAATTACATGTAATTGCCATTAGAAAATTTTAAATAAAGACTAAAACAATAAAGGCTATAAAAGATAAGTAGTAATTAGTAATTATTTATTTAAAATTAAAATTCCTACTCGAGTACTCAACCAAAATTGCAGGGTTACATAGATAATTAATCCAACTAAATCAAACACATAAACAAACAATCGAAACAAAAAAAAATATCTCTTAACAAAATCTTTTCTCATAAGATATTTCCTTAACAACATCTTTATCCTCTTATAACTAAAAAGAAGAATATACTCTTTAAAAAAACCAAATACAGTATCTTTTAAAAAAATACTCACAACTATATCACTAGAATACGAAGATAAAGAAATAATCATCCTTCACCCTATAAATACAGCAGTCTATTCTATACCAAACCATCATCGAATCATCCATTCAATAAACATTTTAAAGATTGAAAAAATTCCAAAGATTCTAAACCAACAATTTTAATCACAAACCATTGTATTTTTCCAAATTTTTCTAAAATAAAATATTCAACCCGCGGTAGTACCTAGTTATCCCAGTGTTCAAGAAAGCGCTAGGCGGTATCTGGGCAGTGACCCAGCGCCTAGCGCCTAAAACGCTTAGTCGGGGCCTAGACGGTTTTTAGGCGGTTTAGCGTTTACAACATAAAACATTATATATATAAAATTATGTAAAAATATATGTTAGAAAAATAAAAAAATTATAAATTATAAACAAAAGTAAGAAAAGTACATTTATTTAAGTTATATTAACAACATATAAATGATTATAATTACGTATAAATATAAAAGTTAATAATTTAAATATATTTAGTTAAAAACAAAAATAAATATTAAAATAAAATTTATGTAATTTTAAGCGGTTTAGGCGGTCATCTAGGCGTCTGCTGAGCGCTTAGCGCCTAGACGGCGCCTAGACGGCCGCTTAGACCGCTTTCTTGAACACTGAGTTATCCTAATTAAAAAGGCCGTAATTTATTTTATATCCCAGCCCGATATTGAGTTCTAAAAGCAATGACGACGATGTCTGATCTTCCACGGGATTTGGTGGTGAGGATACACTCAAGGTTCCATTGACATCTATAAGAAGAGTGCGATTCACATGCAAAAAGTGGAACTCTATATCCAAAGATCCGAGGTTTGTAAAGATCCGAGGCAGTTAATAATAATGATGTCTGAATCCAGGCTTTGGTTAATGAGCGTAAATCTCCATGGATACGAGGACGACGAGTTGGAGGGAATAGGTAAGCTTACTAGCTTAACTAACAACAACAATTCAGATGATCAAGTGGAGATATCAAAAGTTTTTCACTGCACCGGCTTACTCTTAGTCTTGCCCACGGACAAGACTAGGCTCGTGGTATGGAACCCTTATTTCAGACATTTCACTCTTACATGGACGATACCGTGACTCTTTCTAGTATGAAACCAAAATATTTTTCTAAACATCCTATATTATGAAACGGAGAGAGTATATTTGAACCAAATGAAACAATGTTTACTACAAAATGCGATGCTAATGTCTCTAAACGTTAAAAAGAGAGCACCAAAAAATATGATTTAACAGATAAGATAATAGAGTATAGTATTATTGTATTTTGTCATGTTAAAAGGAAATAAAATGTACATTGGCAAGGTACACTGTCAGACAAATATCAAGCATCAAATGGCAAACAACACACAAGTTCAAATTAAACAATTATTTTGCCAAATTTTAGTTAAAACTGAACCGATTTTTAATGGGATTATTATTGATTTTGCCACTTTTCACTCCAATTATTTTGAATCTGCCATTTTATTCACTTTAAAATCTATACATTTGTGATTTTTTTTTTGCAAAAAAACATATTTCATAACAAATACTAAACCCTACAAAAAACTGGAACCAAAAGAACCCAAATATAATGTATAAAATTGTGTTTTTAAAGTAGATAGCTTCTTCGGCAAATAAAGTTGCAAGAGCCTTTGCAGGGAGCGTAACACGGGATGGAAGGCTTCAGTCCTACCTTGCCCTGGGAGGACCTTCCTGGCTCCATGAGGTTCTGGCTGCGGACGAATGTTAACGCACGAAGATGTTTTGGTTCGCTTTGATCTTCATACTTGGAGGGCTTATTAGCCTCACGATTTGAAAAACAAAAAAAGCTGAGCAACGAAGGTGAGTTTTCACAGCTTCGGTTCTTCATTTGGAGATTGATTTCGAGTTTCAAATTCTTCTCGTGCTTCCCTGTGTGTTTTTTTTTTATCCTTGATTTTGAATTTGCTCTCTGTCTGGTTCAGCAATGATGGAAGCAGCTGGGAATCATCAAGGTCAACGTAAATTTGCTCTCGCTCATCGTTAAGTTATCTCGTGCTTCTCTCTGACTTTGAGATCCCTGTGTTTGATTTTTCCCCTTTTTTTTTTCAAAATTCTATGTGTCTTCTGCGCTTACTGAGATCGGTTTGTGTTAGAATTTTTTATCCTCGAGATGTTGTGCTGTGTTGTGTTGAGTTGGATCTGAGAATTTATTTGCCGGTTCTTGGTTTAGATTTTAATTTGTGCTGGTTCCATGTTGGAATTCAAAATTTCTGTTCTGTGTTGGAATTTTGGAATTCAAAACCGGTCTGTTTGTGTGTTGTGTTGAGTTTGGATTACAACCGGTCCTCCAGACCAGGGTAGTAGTAGGCCTGGAGGACCACAAATCCATCCATCTAGAGGACCAAAAGACACAGCCAACACAACACAACACAATAGTGAAAAAGACCTCAACGGAGAAATTCAAAAGTTCATAAAAACTAACAAATTTACAAAATCAAATCCAGAACTAGGAGTCCAAACTAAAACTCAACACAACACACAACACAATCGATCCATATAAAAATTCAAAAGCCACAAGTGACATCGACATAGAGATACAAAAATAATTCATGTTGAAAACCCTCAAATTATTTCCTCCAGATACATCAACTATTAGATAAAAGTGAAATTTCATCCAATCTTAGGCCCTTATTCATGTTGAAAACCCTCAAATTTGAGTATTCTCGTACGGATTTCATACGCTAAAAAATATATATATAAATAAAATAGTTGGATTTGAAACTTTTGGATGTCTTCTTTGTTTGAAAATAATACATAATAAAATAAAATAAAAATAAAAAACTCGACATGGAATACAAAAGAATAGAATAATAAATATCATTGACATCCAATTATACTAATGAATTATTTTCTTTTCATTTTTGAATGGCAGTTCCAAAAACATATAATTTTATCTCGAAAATACGTATTCGAAAAGAAAAAAATTGGAAAAGGAAGAAATATGTAATTCAAAAAAAAAAATTGTACAGCAAAATAAATATAAAAAAAAAAACACTATAACAAGTCGAATTAGCATAACTAAAAACCAAATTTTGAAAATACATATAAAACAAAACAGGAACCAAAAAAAAACCAAAGAAGAGGACAATTTATAGATTAAAAAAAAAAAAAAGGTTCACATTCTTTTTAGTTTCGTATTTTCCCCATCACAACCTTATACAATAAAAAATAACGATCCGAGTATGCCGACTTGTTACATCATGCAAATTCAATTAAAGCGGAATATTTACTAGTAGCTGTTACCAAAAGAAAAAAAAAACAAAAAAACAAGTGAGAAAAAAAAAATGGTAAAGAAGATGTATATAATCTCCTAATTGAAAAAGCCCTAATTTATTTTTATACCCCAGCCGATATTGAGTTGTAAAAGCAATGACGACGATGTCCGATCTTCCACGGGATTTGGTGGTGAGGATACTCTCTAGGGTTCCATTGACATGTATGAGAAGAGTGCGATTCACATGCAAAAAGTGGAACTCTATATCCAAAGATCCGAGGTTTGTAAAGATGCACATTGATAACGCGGCGAGGCAGTTAATAATAATGATGTCTGAACACAGGCTTTGGTTAATGAGCGTAAATCTCCATGGATACGAGGACGAAGATCAGTTGGAGGGAATAGGTAAGCTTACTAGCTTAACTAACAACAACAATTCAGATGATCAAGTGGAGATATCAAAAGTTTTTCACTCCAACGGCTTACTCTTAGTCTTGCCCACGGACAAGACTAGGCTCGTGGTATGGAACCCCTATTTGGGACATACCAGGTGGATCGAACCCAGAAGGGCTTTCCACATGTATGACATATATGCTCTCGGACACGACCAAAACTTTGAAAACCAAAAAGTCTTGAGGTTTAAAAAAATTGTTTCTTCGGACTTGGTGTTCCCGAGTTCGAAATCTTTGATTTTAAGTCTAATTCATGGAGGGTTCTTGATGGCATCACCCCTGACGACTGGGAGGTAAATCCGTATAAACGTGGCGTGTCGGTGTCTTTAAAGGGTGATACTTACTTTTTTGCTAAAGAAAAATTAGTGGAGGATGCGCAAGGATACGTAAATCTGGGGGACGTCCAAGATTTCTTGATCTGTTTTGATTTTACAAGTGAGAGATTTGGACCGCGGCTGCCTCTGCCATTTCACTCTTACCCGGACGATACCGTGACTCTTTCTAGTGTTAGAGAAGAGCAGCTTGCAGTGTATTATCTGCGCGACACGTGGACGATGGAGATTTGGGTTACGGATAAGATTGAGCCCAATGTGGTGTCATGGAACAAGAAGGTCTTCTTAGCAGTGGATTTGGAACCACTCGTTGGTCCTATTCATCAGTTTGCTTATCAGGGTGGCCTTTTCTTCATTGATGAGGAGAAGAAAATCGCTGTGGTATTCGATAAAGACCAATACCTTATCAACGACAGAGCTTACCTGATTGGAGGGAATGGAGGATACTACAAAGAAGTGGATCTCGGATACCTGAATGGACATAATGGTATCCAACAAGTAGAAGATGTTATGCCACCTGATGATGATGATGATGTTATTGCCCCTCTCGGATGCTCGTATTCTCCTAGTTCGGTCAAGATCCAGCATGGTATTGGTGCGCGAGGCAAAAGGAAAGAACGAGACTAATATTTGGTTTATTATTGTATAGAATTTTGAGGTTTTTTGTTAATAACTTTTCTCCAATGATAATGAAGCTCCGATTCTGTGAATGTTCAGTAATTTTGATTTACATGTGTATACCATATGATAAATTTACGAGTGTCACTAGAGCCGAGTAGTATTGGTTTGGAGATTCCATCGCTCAGTTGTGAGCATGCAGTTTGTGCCTCTATTTATAAATCTATTTGTGATGCGTTAACATTATTTAAAACACCCTGTGATGCGTAATTTTGTTTGGATGGTAACATAATGTGATGCGTGAAAGAGTCACGGTCTCATCACTTGATGATAATAAACATGTGATGCGTTAACATTAAAACATGGCAACAGAAATGCGTGATTTTGTTTTGATGTCCAAACAAAAAAATAGAAGAGATGAAATGGCTCTCGAATGAGACCACAATGTTTACAACAAAAGATGAAATAACGTTTCAACTAATACTTAAAACGCAAATGAATATGGAACAATGAAGAGATATAAATAGTGTGACCTACGATTAAACAGTATTCTCGAGGTATCAAAAGTTCAAGTTAGAATACAGTTGTTGCTACGAGTAGAAAAATGCTTTCTAAAATCTTTTTAATCTTGAATTCATACGAGCTGAGAGAAACTTGTACAAAAGCTTCCTGCGTCCCCATTTCCACCATGTGGGAACCCGAACAAGCTTCCTTTTTATCTGATTTTCTGTAAAAACCAGTAAGAGATTCAATTAGGAGAAAGTGCAATGACGAAGGAAATAGTTTATTTTGGGAAGGATCATCACTCACTTTTGTTTTCGATCAGACGTGCTTCCAACTCTGAGAGTAATTTGGAGTAGCTGATTGCAAGTGATGGCCAGAACTTCATTTGAATATTCATCACATCAAAAACAGTTTGTAGGCCAGCTTTTGAAGGTGTGGTAGCGATGGGCGGGTTGATCTCCGGATGTTCACCCAGAAGCACCTTTATAGATTAAGCCGGATCAGAATGCAGATTTAAAGGATATCAAGTTTGAAATAGAGACTAACCTTGATCACTGCTGTAGCAGAAGAAGATATGGAGCGAAGATTGTAACTGCATTTAACAAAAACAAGAGACTATTCAAAATCTGCCCTTAAAGAATAAGAGGCTATTCAAAAAACGGCAAAACGCATACCCGCCCTCGAGAATAACTAGCATTTTCCCACCGCACAGATCACCCAACATCTGTGTCATTCGAGAATAGCCAGCCGGAGTCACCTGTTAAAAAAAAAAGAGTAGAACAGAACGTTCTTTGTTGAAATCCACGAAACAATACACTGATTCCAGAAGTTGTGTAAATTACAGCCCTGGAATATGAAGCTTACATCACAGCATCCTAATGGGTCTCCTCTAGCTGCATCAAATCCCGCTGATATGATGACAAAATCTGGAGAAAATGCAGAAGCTACAAGGGAAGGTTCCAGTTAAAATTAGACTGAACGCAGATTCAAAAGAATATTAGGTTCATTTAAGCCAAAACGTTTATATGAACAAATTCAGATAGAGTTGAACAAACTCAAAAGAGGATACGTAGAACGACTCTGTACCTATGGGAAGAACCACATGCTGAAACGCAAAGACATAGTCGTTATCACCAACTCCACCGCAACTCCAGGGAACATTTACACAATAACCTTCCCCACCATTTGTACCAACCTACACCCCATAATTATTATTAGAAAATATTCCTCTGCTGCACAGAGAAAATTCAAATAGACTTCGGAAACAGAGCAGAAAGTAAAAAAAAAAATCCCAAAATCTCAGAGATAATGCAAATAAGGTATATGCATATATATACCAACAAATACATCGAGTAATGAATGTTGGATGAGACAATGTAAAACAGAGGAGANAACATCTGTGTCATTCGAGAATAGCCAGCCGGAGTCACCTGTTAAAAAAAAAAGAGTAGAACAGAACGTTCTTTGTTGAAATCCACGAAACAATACACTGATTCCAGAAGTTGTGTAAATTACAGCCCTGGAATATGAAGCTTACATCACAGCATCCTAATGGGTCTCCTCTAGCTGCATCAAATCCCGCTGATATGATGACAAAATCTGGAGAAAATGCAGAAGCTACAAGGGAAGGTTCCAGTTAAAATTAGACTGAACGCAGATTCAAAAGAATATTAGGTTCATTTAAGCCAAAACGTTTATATGAACAAATTCAGATAGAGTTGAACAAACTCAAAAGAGGATACGTAGAACGACTCTGTACCTATGGGAAGAACCACATGCTGAAACGCAAAGACATAGTCGTTATCACCAACTCCACCGCAACTCCAGGGAACATTTACACAATAACCTTCCCCACCATTTGTACCAACCTACACCCCATAATTATTATTAGAAAATATTCCTCTGCTGCACAGAGAAAATTCAAATAGACTTCGGAAACAGAGCAGAAAGTAAAAAAAAAAATCCCAAAATCTCAGAGATAATGCAAATAAGGTATATGCATATATATACCAACAAATACATCGAGTAATGAATGTTGGATGAGACAATGTAAAACAGAGGAGAATAGGTACCTCATCAGCAGCTCCAGTACCGGGATAGAAGTTTCCTCCCTCATGTCTGTGCAAGGATATGTACAATACCTATACAATGGTTACAGATCATAAGTGCAAGAAATGTCATTTCCCAATAATATTTTTACGGCATCCGAGACTCCAAAATCGATGCGCATACATCTATAAAATTAGGCAACTTACAGATTTGTTTTGTTCGAATATCTCTTGGGTTCCATTTCCATGATGGACATCCTGCAAAGGTAGATAAATCATTCATATGAGGCAAACCACACAATGTCGAGTACAACGAATTAAAGAAGTTTGAATATCTACAAAATCACCCAGCATTGAGTTATCAGTAATATTACCCAGTCCACAATCAGCACCTTCTTTGCCCCTGCTGCTTGTGCTACTAATGCAGCAACGGCTGCATTATTGTGAAGGCAAAACCCCATAGCATGCCTGATACCAGCATGATGACCGGGAGGTCTAACCTGATTCAATCAGAGTTTTTTTTTAGACTAAATGGTGTAGTTATCTCTAAATTCAAGAATTATGGTGAATTAGACATACCAAAGCGAAACCATTTTTTACACGGCCAGTGAAAATTTCTGTAGCTAAATCAGCGCACAAACCTGCTGCAAGTCTAGCAGCACGTGCTGAATACTCATTAGCATATGTGTCAGAGGTGAAGTAGCTGCCAGACAGTGGTAAAAGAAAAATGGGATTACGATTTACGAACAAAAAGAGATAAATAATGGGGCAGCTTACGCAAAGGAAATTACGATTCAAGTTTGAACAGTCAGGTAAACAAGCAAGGATATGAACAGTGAACACTAAAAAGTAACAAATGGTTTAAAACTCAAACCTGTAGAGAAGTTGGCTTGTAGTATCAACAGCATCAACATGCTCTGAAGTGTGGACCTCAAAATTGACAAACACAACCCAGTTAGCGAATTGTTTGCAAAAGTACTGCAATGAAGGGATCCTCTGCGATGAACAAAACATTAGAAATGTCTAGGAAAGTTATGTAGCAGCTCACCATCTGGAGTTCTTGTTTCGTGATTTCTCTTGCATTAATAGGTAAGCATCTTCCAGGAAAAATACCTGCAAATTTTTCAAATCTGGTGAGTGCCAAAATTACTCTCAACAGTATGATATTGTAAAATGAAACATATTAATATTCTCATGAAAGTAAACGAAACATACCAGCTGTGGCAAGACTAGCAGCTATAGCTCGAAGACGATCAGGTCTCTCTGGATGCGGATGTGCCTTCACTTCAAACTTTTTAAGCATGCCATCAGAACATATTAAAATGGAAACACTTGCACGAAGAAAAGCTTTGGAGGTAATAATGACATAGAGATGTCAACAGATACTAGAATTTTCTCAGGAAAACATAAACACATAAACGGTAACAGGATCATACTTCTGAGTGTAGCAACATTCTCTCGTCGAACCCAACAGCTGTCGAGCTGGTTGCAGATGAGCTTCCTAAGATCGAATTAAAAGAGAAGTGGACATGCTTACCGTTACTTAAAAACTGAAAAAGCAATATGTCTAGGGGAAGATGCAAAGCTAGTAACTCCTACCTCCATATTCCTCTTCGACTTCAATGAGACCAGTATCTTTAAAAAACGGAGACGCAAAACATCCATGCTTCAGGATGCCAGATTCCTTATGCTCACCACAAATCTACATCAAGGAATCAACTTTACAGATGCATAACAAAATGCACATTGTGCAGACACGTACGAGATAACAGAAAAGTAGCAGTAAAGCAAAAAAAGTAAATGAAAACGTACAAAGCAATGGACCATATCACCAGGGTTGGACATAGTGCAATTGACACAACACCAGTTAACAAACTCCACAGGCGTCTGCACAGGTTCCCAATCACTATCATCCTCCTCATCATCATCATTCAGTAATGTATCCGCACCGTAAATATCTTCAAATGTCATCTCCCTTGAAACCCTAGCTCTTTTCTACATAAGACACAACAATGACCAAAATGTCACAACAAGAGCAGAAACACCTGTGGCAATATGCATAGATCAAACCCATGGTTTTTTTAGCTTACGGCTGGAACTTCAGGAGCAGCACTTATGTCTCCATTGCTAAACTCATCTCCCGAACAAGGAACAGCAACATCACCACCGTTTACATGTCTTCTCTTTGAACCCTCACATGAACTCTCTAGAGTTTCTAAAACCATCGTTATACCCTAACAAGCTGAAAACAAATCTCCCCTGAGCCAACATAGAAACAAAGACAAAAAAAAAACCCAATTGGAGAAATTTAAAAACCAAAAAATCCCCAAGTGTAAGGAACTCTATACACGGATACAACCAACAACTTTACTGAAGAACCTAACTTTTTATTTTTGTGTATTTGTAATCGATTCGCCGATCCAAAACTAAGGAATTGCCTTTTCTCTATGGAAACAAAACCGAATAAAAATTTCAACGGCGGAAGCAGAATATGATACCTGGAAGAAACTTCCGGCGAAAGGATGAACGGAGAAAGGCTGCGTCCGTCGTCTTTAGAGGAGCGTGACGGTACGATAACACAACGGAGAAGAGAAGAGAGAGAGACGACGACGTTCAGACTTGAAAAGTGTAAGAGATTATTTGGGCCCGAGGGGCTCTCTATGTTCATTATTATACGAGACGACGAAGACCCAATAAGAATATAAGCCCATTAAGAAATTTTAGTCCACTGTATTTTATTTATTTCCATCCCCTAATTCTAAACGGTAAATGAATGCAATTTCTTTTTAATATGTTACAATTTTTGTGTGTGCATGTTAATAATCTACAATCCATAGTGCTCAAAAAGGCATCCTCTTTGTCTTTGTCTCTCTAAAAAAAAGTTGATACATTATAAATTCTACAACCATGGCCCATGGTCCATGGGAGATAGTATTGCATGTTGTATATATATATATAGTTCACAAAGAAGAATATTTAGTGATATGAATATATGTATACTGTACGACGACAACAACACACCCGCGTAAAATGAGAGATACGGAAAAGGTAAAGATGTATTTATGTGTGAACTCTCTCCTTTTTATACCTCTATCATCATCTATATATATACACATGCATGATAACATAATTATATATGTATACAAATATGTGTGTTTTGATGATCACTTGTGCGAACAAAGAAGCATAGTAATACATTTCCCAATAATATAGAACCTCCCTTTCTTCTTTTTCAGAAACTCTCCAACTCCTTTTGGTGAAGAAGGCTTGTTCTTCTTCTCCCCATGCTTCACTGCCTCCTCCTTTGACTTCTCCCTCATTGTCTAATGTGAGTATTATATATATGGGGGATTCAGGGTGTAAATTGATGATTGTGTGGTGTTTAAAAGGAATTGAAGGTTCATCATTTATATATATATATTGGAGTGGGAGAGAGAAAGAGATAAGTAGAAAGTATTCCCCACCATTGATTCGGGTCCCTTCAACGAAACAACCCAAAAACAAAGGCCACTTGTGAAGTGTGACCGACTAGCTTCCCGTTATGGTTGAAAATATTTGATGTATTGTTTTCTTGTCTCCTTTCAGTTCAAAGATTCATCATCGGTAGAAATTGATCTATTCAGTTCCATTATTGGATTATGTTAGAAACGACATAGGTTTTGCGGACCGTCCATATTTTATCTTAATTTCTTCGAATTTAAGTTGGACATGCATGCAAACTTACTTTAAGTTTAACTGCTAAATAAATAAATAAACTATTTAAAGGGATTATCCGATTTAGAGTTCTTTTTGAAATAAACGTTTGAAACCTTTTGCATGGTTATGAAATTTCACTTAAGTAATATAAATAAAAGAAGAGTCTTTCCTTTAGAGAAATGCACGAGTCCAAAGAGCTATCCTGCAATCATAAATTAAGATTGACAAGAGTATATTGTCTAGCTACTAGTTTGTGTTAGTATCATTATGTAACAACTGGGTTTCAATCTCACATGATGCACATGTTATTAACAAACACAAAATTACATTCCGTTTCTGTAGTTTTACGATAAAGATCTAAATTATCAATCATTGAAACAGGCTTCATTCGAAACTTTCGACATATTCTGATATTCACACGACGAGAGAAGTAACATTTGACTATATTATTTCTATAAGAGGTTGACCCAAAAACAACAACAAAAACAAAAAAAAACTGTGAAAACGTATACTAGCATACTTTTAAAAGAAAACCGTAGACACTCTTCTGACGAGACACATATGATGATATTTTGCATTTAAATCTCTAGTCATCTAATAATTGATATCCATCACGAATTAAGGTCTAGTCATGTCTTCCTTACAATATGGACAGCTCATTTCAAGTGAATCATCAGAGACCTCAAACATAATATTCATAATCATAAGCTTTTGTTTTTTTTGTCGAACCACATATGTGTATGTATGTACTTCTCGTATAAAAATATCGTAGTATTTGGCCCCAACAGAAAAAATGAAAAGAAGAACTGTAGCTTTTCTTTGTCAACAAATTAAGAATAACGTAGTTTTCTGTTATTTACTTTCTTTGCGCGAATATTATTAATTAGTGGTTTCTTATTGTGCGTTTTAATTTCTATTTTTGGAGTACTATGCTTGAGTTGGCATTTGGCTAAAAGAAATTGCCATTACACATGACCGTTTTGTGGAATATCCGACGCACGTATATCTCTTCCAAAGAGAAGTGTGTGATTTCAAGCTAGTTTTCAAATCTTGTTTCTTACTATTTTGGCGAATGACGGTGCAAGTTTTGCTTCTTCTTCTTTTATTTCTCTTTGCTTTGTGGTTTGACGGGCAACTACCACCACTTAGTCTAAGCAAACATACATAATCATGGTACTGTTTTTTTCTCTTCTTTTTTATTTATGCGAAAGATTTGTGATTCCATCTTTTGTTTTAAACTTTAGTGATTTTAGCTTTGAAACGTGTATTAGTTGAAGTCACAACTATGATTAAAATAAAAAGAAAAAAAATAGAACTTTGACAAAGATATATCAATCTTTCAGATAAGACGACAAAACCGAATAATTCTGAGTGAAGAGATTTACAAAATTGCAGAACCTCACAAACTTCTTAAAATAGATATCGGTTGGGACCAAACAAAAGTGCCATTTTCTAATCGTGTAATCTACGTCGTAGTACAATTAAAATTGTCACGGAGTGTAGGCGAGTTAAAGTTTTACCAATAGAAATAATTATTTAACAGCAAATATTGTATAGGAATATTGTTCCAATGTTAATTAGAAACTTTATGTTAATAAATCTCATGTTTGACGAAGTATTATTTACGTTTTGTAATCCCAACATAAAATTTTCGTCTTAGATATCTATGGACGTTATAGATCCAGATTCTGAAATTTGTTGAACTATAAAATTCAACAATCTAAAGTAGTATAGCAACAGAAAGAAAAAGAAAAAATCCACTTTAGTGGTATATATCATTTTCCATTAAAAGGGGAGAATCACATGGGAGATTTATATATTTTCAAACGTAAGGAAGTGAAAGGTCGAATCCATCACATCTTTCTTCATTATAATTGAGAAAGTAATCAAACTTAATTACGATCTTTACGAAAGAGCAATGGGGAGGGGATGCACCATGCACGTGAAGTTCACGAAGACAAGACATCTCTTGCCTGTTGGCTGTTGCACTCATTACAACCTTTTATTTCCTTAAAAACACCCGATTTACAACCTCTAATTTTTGGATATCCACGAAATAGTTATATATGTAGGGCATATCTAGTTTTGTTTTATTCTTGCCAACTTACTGGCTTTATATAAACCCATCACCCATGTACATGTACCTCGCATTTTTCTAATTTTTACGTTAACAAAAGAAGAAGAATAGCACTATATATATAGCATATTTAACCAAGTTAGTTGATAAATTAACATATCACTTTTTAATATTACGTAAATAGCTCAACTTGTATTATGAAATCACAACTTCTACTGATGAATTTTTTTTTTCTTTTTAATATTTTGAAAATATAATGTGACCTTTTCTCTGACTCTGAGTGAGGTTGGTGCCATCGCATTACGGGATAGAGAGGCCCGCCTGAAAGATCCGAGAGGAAGTCCAAGTAACATGCAACCAGTAGGTCCATGGTGGGTAAGATCAGAATTGAACTTTTCAATTAGTTGGGATCCCAAAAACTTTTGAACGATCCCAATAGCCAACTTTTTTTACTACTATTGAACTCTCTAAATTTTAGCTCATCCTAACCATTTCAAAATCAAATTCATCAATCCTTATGATATACATACTTAATTATTCATTAAAGGATTCTTTCAAAAAACAAAAAAGAAGCATAATTGATTAAGGATTTGTAATTTCAGATGCAACAACTATTTTGATGTACTAATTTAGTTAAGAAACAAAGAAAATACATATCATGGTTATTTAGTTTTCAAACCAAATTCAATTGAAACATTTTCATATAATGCCAGACCAAACCAAACCAAACCAAAAAAAGAGTAAAAAAGAGAAAACAGCATAAAACATATGTTGGGCATTTCGTCGAACACTTTGAAGGCATGCTCCCACGAAACTCAAAAATAAATAAGTAAAAAAAAAAGACTAAACGGAATCTTCATTGATCAGACTAAGATTCTCTTCTTCTTGTCTCTTCAGCTTTTCCTTCTCGTATTGCTTCAACGCTTCCTCCATCTTCATCTGCGTTATTAACCCCAACAGTCTTAAGATCGATCGAGCACAATCGCTTTCTTAAGAGAGAAGACGAAGACGAAGAAACTAACCTTGTAGCTAACTTCGATTCGATGCATTACGTAGAATCCTAGAGCCCCACCGACAAGTGTTCCAGCTATGATCCGTGCGTAACCCCATGTCAACGAGCTCAACGCCATTTTCTTCACTTTCTTCTCTCTTCTTCTTTCGATTCCAATTCTTACAGCTCTTACAAAATCTCGAGAAGCTTTTGAGAGATCTCGTTTCCATTTACCGGAACCAAATTACAATCGTACCGACTGGTTCAATTAAAACAAGGCTTATCTCCGGTTCGGTTTACATCCAGAAATCACAATAAACTGGAACCAATTATGGTTGGTTATCTTACTTTCAATTACGTTAAAAAAAAAAAGTCGGTTTAATACATAGTGACCGGATTTAAAAAGCTGACTATTGATTCTGAATTTCTGATTATCCCAATTTCAATTATTTACGGAGAAGTCGGTTTGGTATCGTACCATATAATTCGGGTAATTTGTAAAAACACAGACAAACCATTTGTAAACCATAAGTAAAAAAAACGAAGCTCGGAAACAAGTGCCAAGTGATCGCTTCCTAGTTCCTGCAAGACGTAGAAGGCTCTTAATGTATAATGTATTAAACATAAAAGTGTAGTAAGAAAACTTAAAACTGTAGAATACAAAACATACTTTACAAGGAAGGCATTTAGTTTTGCAGAGAACGTCAATGGGAAGAGTATCAAGAACTCTTGCAGGTACAAGACCATCAGAGTACCTAAACCAGACCACACGTATGTTTAAAACTACTAGTTAGTTTCATCAACCAACCTGTTAAGTTAGTCACTTTCAAGTTTTGTTTTAATGTAAAATGTTTTACCAGAGATAATCAACCGTTCCGAGGAATTTCGAGTGATACGAGGTTGCTAGAGGTTCGCCAACAGAGTCCCTGGTATTATTAGCTGAGCCCTGTTGTGTACCATGAAAACATTATCTAAGACTAATTGTTTCACTAGTTCTTGCAATATATATAGACAGTAAAGCTTAGTTTGTTACCTTAACTGAGGCGTATGAGCTATTGAGTTTAAGTGGATGTACAGCCCAGTAAGAGTTCTCTTGCCCGGTCGCGACACGGATCTCTTCGTTGGTCCAAGAGCTACAAATTCAACAATAGGTGAGCACAATGGCTATTTCACCAGGCAGTCACTAGACAACCATTAAGTATAGTCGTGTAGACCTAATCAAATCTTCAGAGAAATAATCTTAACCTGCTGTTGAACATTATTGTATTACTAGATTTGCTTCCGGTCTCAAGAACTTGGGTTGGACGACATTTTTTCTGGCCAGACAGCTCTTTTTTGTCATGTTCTATGATATTTAGCTGTAAGATAGAAACATATATAATCCGGTTTAAGAAACTACAAGCGGACAGATATGTAGTTTGAATGAAGCAAGACAGTAAATGGGCATACCTCAGAGGATGCCAAAAAGCTGTACAATGGACTCTGCACGTGATTGGACAAAATCAAATAATAAGATAAGCATATACACAATACCAAAGTGGATGGGTTCTTCTGAAAAGATATGTACCTGGGGAGTGCTATTGAAATCCCCACCTAGAACAATGGGAATGTCACCCCATTTCTTAGAGAGCAAGTGAGCCTTTGAGCAGAGTGATCGGATCTATCAGTCAAGAAGAAGCCATATGAACGAATCAGGAACTAAAGCTATGAATTCATATGGAGACATGCTAGTGAGCATCTCTTGACTGATATTTAGTACATTTTCACTAGTTTAACATAAAACAATGAAACGAAACAGGTTAAAACATGAATCCGATAAATAGAACTGATGAAGACTTAAAGCCAAAAGGGCCAGAACAACATTTGTAAACTTTCATGACTGTCAAATGCTCGTGTAGAGGATATATATACCAATTGAAATGTGGAGACTTACCTGACCTAGCTTCACATCTCCTTTATTTGGATTATAAAGCACGTGAATGTTGCCCAGCAGTATCTTTCTTGACTTACACTTCCGCAGCTGACAGGAACCACCAAAAAAATTGGATCAAGAAAGGAAATCACCTAAGCAAATACATGAAAAAAGTTCATGAAACATTCAAAAGAACTGCTACCTCAAGAACAGCAAGCTGTGCAACATTATCGCACATACCAAACTGGCTAAACTCAATGTTTTCCCTCTCCAAAACTCGAAACCTTGTCAAAAAAAAAAAGATATATCTTAAACAACACTGACTTGGAGAAAATTGTCGTTTGTTCTTCACACTAATACAAATAGATTCCAGCAATAAGTGCTACCTGTCGGCCTTCCAAAACATTGCGCACCCATCAATGTTATCTCCAGTTCGCCGCTGCCATTGCAAAGCTTATATTTTGTAGTCCTTCTATGTAAACTACAACTTTTTGCTGAGGCTTCAGAACGAAAAGTATAAATAAAACCAACCAACAATGTTTTTATATACGTCATACCATTCATTCATTTTTTTCATAAAACCACAGAAAAATTCATAGAACAAAGGAAATACATCAACCTTGTAGGAGCCAGCATATCCAGCTTTCTCCATCATGCTGAAAAGATCAAAATACTTGTCTACTTCCTACAACGGATCCACAAACAAAAATATCAACATAACTCCTTGACACTCAACCCCGTGAATAAAAAAAAACAAGGTAAAGTTCATCACCTGCAGACAGATAATGTCTGGATTGAGACGAATGAGTTCCTCGCATATCAACCTTTTGCGGTAGCCCCATTTAAGGTAAGGGAAAGACACATTGGTGTACAAATCTTTGTGATGTGATGCGTTTCTATCTCCCAGTATGTTGTATGACACTACAGTGAATCTCTCTGAAACTACAGTACACACTACTAGTAAGAACTAAAAGACATCCGCAATAGAAACTCAAGCCTAACAAAACTAAACCCTAAATAGTTCCACGAAGCTTGGTGCACAATTCATGGTAGAATATAGTATACTACCTTGGGAAAGTGGAGTTGTACTATCTGAATCGATCCAATCACGAACAATCCGAGAAGACGGCATTTGATCGGGATGTCGACGACGGGGAAGGGGGTTGTGCCATCTACGGCTGTAAGATTTTCGATTCGAAGATGGTTCGGGATTCGAATCGGACGGTCCAGATGTAGAGGAGCACGACACGGCCAAGTTGTATTTGTTAGCATCGCAAGAGGAACGTAAAGATAAAGGACATCGATAGAATCCAGATGAAGAAAGGTGACCACAGAAGGAGATACGGTTATAAGCTGAGCTTGGCCGTGACCAAGTAGAAGAACAACCGACGCAATTCACACAAGGCATTTCGATTTGGTTCCACAAAGAACAAATTCAGAAATTTTGGAAGAGAAATCTAAAACCACACATACCGCTTGGCGCCCTTACGGATAAAATCTCTATTTTTTTAGTACAATTTTTATTTCCTTACGCACCCATGGGCCAATACCAGGCCATCAGGCCCAAGCCCGCTAACACATGTTCTAATTTGATTTTTTTTTACAGGTTTTTTTAAGGGCAATTGTCATAAATAAGTTTTTATTCCAAAAATACCATAACTTAGTTTTTTTTCCAAAACTACCATTAAAATATATTTTTTTCCAAAAATACCACATAATTGAACTAAAGTTCTAATACTAAAAACTAATTCCTAAATTATAAATATTAAACCCTACCCCTAAAACTAAATTTGTCAACCTAAACATAAAAAAAAAATTATACATTCTTAAAATTCAATTTTTTGTGTTAGTGGTAATTTTGGAAAAAAAAACTTTTGTGGTATTTTTGGAAGAAAAACTAAAATGTGGTATTTTTGGAAAAAAAACTTTTTTAGTGGTATTTAAAGGAATTTTTCTTTTTTTTTTTAATTGGTAACCAGTGCCGGCTTAACTAGGTGGGCGGGCAGTGCGACCGCCCCGGGTACATAAATTAAAGGGGCATATACATATAAGAAAAGGGGCACACAAAAAAAATTTGTAAGTTAAAAAAGGCACAAAAAAAAACTTTGCAAGTTAAAGGCGCACAAAAAAAATTTGTAAGCTAGAAGGGGCACCAAAAAAAAATTATATGAAGCAAAGAGAACAAAAAAATAATTAGTAAGTTTTTCTATAAGTTAAGGGGCATTTTTTTTTTAATTTGCCCAAGGGCATGTAATATGTTTAAGCCGGCACTGTTGGTAACCCTAATCAAAGCCACAATGTTTTCCTTTTATAATATCGACATCAATACTAATTTATCCAAGCATGCCTAGTAATAATAGTATAATGGTACAGTCACCCCAAACTAGATCAATAATAATGTCTGTTCCTTTCTCTCTTTTTTGCAATCTTTGCCTTTAACAAAGAGAAAAAACTCTATTATTGCGTCTACATTATAATGTTCTTGAGACTTTTATTACGAAATAACGCCATATTAACGGATCTTGAAATGTAAATTAATGAAGCATATCAGCATATGGAAAAAAACCTAAAAAGTATGCGATACAAACCATCGTTGATTTAATATTGTATCATGTTATTTAGGGAATAAAGGGAAGTGGGATGGAAAATAAATTTAATGTAAGATAACAAGAAAACAAAAGAGAAATAAATGATACGCAACAACCAAGGCTAAAAGGGTGCGTTACCATTAATCCAGGGAAAGCGAAATAAACCCAAATCTCTCGTCTAACGAAGTAACAACTTACCCACTTTTCACAATTAATTACCATTAGAAACTTACCCTACTTCTCACATTAAATTACCATTTTAACCTATATATAATAGATTCATTCACATCATTCACATTCACCCCTTTTCCATTTTATAACTTTAAAAGTCGTTAATTCCATTAATCCTCCCGTAAACAAATTGCATTGACAAAAAAAGAATCTACAGTACTTAGCAAATATATAAACAACACACAATATCTGAATAAATATACAACACGAAATTTCATGATCAATTAGTACAACACAAACTGACATTAACCCCTTACATCGTACATTTATAATAATTTCAGTAGTTTTGAATTCGATGAATAAGATATCAAAAGTATCCCTATCCAAAACTTCGACTGAGTTTTCTCTAAACAGATGTTAGTCGTAAGTAACATTCAGCTCATGGTGATATGATATAAGTTTGAAATGAAAAATTCATTAAAACACCGCATAAATATTGATTGGTTTAGCGATGGTAAGAAAATACAAAGCTTTTTACTTTACTAGGGATAAGATTTTAGCTTTGCTTTTTACGTAAAAATTAAAAGTGATTTGGTTAAATAATTAAGAGTATTTTGGTATTCGAATTTCTCTGCAATAAAATAAACACACCTATCTTATTCAGACTATCCTCATCGGCACAATTATGTTGTTTCTTAGTTTGTTTCTTAGGGGTAGATAATATTAATTATTGAAACCTAAGCTAAGAAATGCAAGATTCGTTTCTTATTTTAGGATTGCAAGAAACGTCTCTTGCTGGACAAGTGTCACAAAATCAGTGGGTCGAGTTTTATTTGGGACGAAGGGGTTTAATTTTTTTTTTCATCTCTCTTTCACTTTCCTTTTTTCTCTTTTCTCTCTCTCTCTCTCTCTCTCTCGAGACTTTTCGCGATTTCAGCTTGAATCTCTTCTTCCTTCGATTCCGGAAACTGATTGCTTCTCTTCCAGTTGATTCCCAACTGATCACAAGCTACACAATTTAGTTTTATATATACACAACTCTTCTACTCATTCATATCATTCACATATTTTCTACTCATTCACATCTCTTCTACTCTTCTAAAGTAATTTAAATTTTTTATTCAATGGGTTCTTCTTCTCATTCACATTTTAATTTTGCAAAGGATGATGATCCACTTTTTGAGTCCTATTTTGCAAATTTTTTTGATAACCATGATATTCATGGACAACATTTTGTGAAAAAGAAAAAGAAACGAGAATTCATTGAAAGAAACCGGGAAGAAGGCCACAACCGTTTGTGGAATGATTATTTCAGTGAATCTCCGACATATCCTCCCCATGTATTCCGACGACGTTTTAGAATGAACAAGCCATTATTCTTGCGTATTGTCGACCGTCTTACTGCAGAAGATCCTTATTTCCGACAAAGAAGAGACGCCACAGGAAGGCTTGGTCTTTCTCCGATCCAAAAATGTACTGCAGCAATTAGGCTACTAGCATATGGTGGCGGGTGTGATACGGTGGACGAATATGTCCGACTTGGTGAAACAACTGCTCGAAAATGTTTGCAACATTTTGTCAGTGGAGTTGTCAATTTCTTTGGCGATGAATATCTAAGAAGACCCACACCAGAGGATCTTCAGAGATTACTATATGTTGCAGAAGAACGTGGATTTCCCGGGATGGTTGGAAGCATCGACTGTATGCATTGGGTTTGGAAGAATTGCCCAACAGCTTGGAAAGGCATGTATACACGAGGATCCGGCAAACCAACAATTGTTTTAGAGGCGGTCGCGTCATATGATCTCTGGATATGGCACGCGTTTTTTGGGTCTCCAGGTACTTTTAACGATATCAATGTTCTTGATCGATCTCCTGTCTTTGATGATATACTTTATGGTCAAGCTCCACAAGTTACTTACTACGTTAACGGCAGAGAGTACAATTTGACTTACTATCTGACAGACGGTATTTATCCAAAATGGCCAACGTTTATTCAATCCATACCACTACCACAGACTCCAAAAGCATCTTTATTTGCTGACCGCCAAGAAAGCTACCGAAAAGATGTTGAGCGTGCGTTCGGTGTCCTACAAGCTAGATTCGCGGTCATTAAAAATCCATGTCTTTTATGGGATAAAGACCAAGTGGGATTGATTATGAGGGCGTGTATCATACTCCACAATATGATTGTCGAAAATGAACGAGATGGATACAGTCAAGCTGAGGTTTCTGATTTCCCACAAGCAGAGGGTGTGGATCTTTCATATTCTATCAATATGAATTCAAATATTAGCAACGTGTTGAATGGTCAAATAATAATCCGTGATAGAGAAGTGCATGACCAATTGAAACTTGATTTAATTGAACATTTGTGGACTAAATTTGGATATTAATTATGTTTCATGTTTTAATTAAATATGTTTCTATATTTTATTTCATGGTGTGTTTTATGTTTTTGTTTTTTAATGTTTTGTGTAATAATTTAAAATGTTGTATGTTATTTTATGTTTTTCTTAATAAAATATGTTTCTTTGATATATAAAATAATTTTGAATATTTTAAGATATTAATTATTATTTTACTATATTTATTATTAAGAAACCCTTAAATTTGGTTCTACCAATAATCAACAAAATTTTCCTTAACTCTTAGCAAAGTTTCTTCTCTTTTTTTTCTTATTAAATATGCCTTAAGAAACAACTAAGAAACTAAACCAATGAGGATAGTCTCAGTGACGCGTATCTAGGGATGTCAAAATACTGGATAAAAAGTCGCTTGTAGTAAGAAAATTTAGCAAGTCAATCCCTATCAAGACAACCTGTACCTATCTACTCAGGTCCGTACAGTTACCAGACCTACGCTGTAACTTTTCTTTTTATTTGTGTTAAATTCTACAAAGTACACGAATCTTCTTCCGTCGCCGATACATTTAGTATTTTATTCGGTGTAATATGTTTATGCTGTGTCGGGATCATATTTAAACATTCACACTAGATTAAGATTTTATATTTTTGTATAATCATTCTTGATATTATTTTTTGTACATATAAAAAATACTATATCCAACTATAAAGTTTTTTATACATGTCATAATGTGATAATAACATAATTGATGTTGGCTTTTATAACCACAGCAATTCTGGCGTGAGTGACTCTAGGTCTGGGCAAAAAAACCGATAACCGATTAATCGAACCGAACCGAACCGAACCGAACCGAAAAATCGGTTTTGGTTTGGCTTTGGATACTTTCAAATAACCGACTGGATAATATATTTCTTAAGAATCGGTTTTAATTCGGTTTCGGTTAGCAACCGAATAACCAAAATAACCGAAATAGATCATATGTATTATATAAATATATATATATGATATATATGATATATATGATATATATAAATACCGTTGTTTCCTTTTCTCGACTTCAACCTTAATACAGTAGCCCTAATTCCCTAGACCCTAGTAATACATTACACATAACACAAACCGGCGACAGACTTCGGCTAAAACTCCATCATTGCCTCAAACATCTTTGACAGAACTCAGAAGAATAGAAGGTAAGGATTCATATCATCACTGACTGAATCTCTCTCTTTTATTTTTTTTAATTGATGTCATAATTTGTCTTTAAAGTGAACCATTACTATTTTACTAAATTGATTTTGCAAATTGCTACTATACAAGTTGTCGTTTATGATCCTTCATTCATTCCTTCTATAGAAATATTTTTTTGTTCGTTGACCATTGTGTTTGACGCTTTGGCAATTGTGATTGTGGATTTACATATATGTGATCGTACGTGTCTACGTGACTACGTGGTGGGGAAACAGGGGTTGTATTATATGTATTTTAATTATGATAAAAGCAAGTCTTTCACAATTGATATATACGAACTGTTTTTAACTTCTCTTTGTTACTTTGTAGATGGACTCAAGTAATTTTCCACAAGAACAAGAAGGAAACGAGGAGGCTGAAAACATTACTCAAAGTCCAGCTCCGGCAAGTGTCCACAAAGGCAAACGAAAAGAGAAAGCTGGTGAAACTACTTTCAAGCCACCACAATCACAAAAGACCACAGAAAAACCAATGAATCCAAGGTCTCCCGTGTGGGATCACTTCACAAAAATTGAAGGAAAGAAAGGCAAGTGCAATTGTAACTATTGTGGAAAGGAGATGAGTTGTCTTGCAACTTCTGGGACGTCAAATTTACATACACATCTGCAGATTTGCAAGGAATACAAGGCATGGAATGAGGCAAAGCAAAAAAAATTAGAACAAGATGGTGTTGAAGGTAATCTGAAATTAGGGAAGGTTTCTAAAGAGGTATTTAGGGAGGCTACAAATGAGATGTTGGTATTAGCTGAACTACCTCTATCATTTGTTGAGTGTCTTGCTTGGAAACATTTATGTAATAAGTGCAAACTCTACCAGCCTCATTCGCGCAGAACAGCCACAAGAGACATTGTGGAGTTTTTTGTAAAGAAAAAAGAATCTCTCAAGAAGCTGTTCAAGTCTACAAAACAGAGAGTGTCTCTTACAACAGACATTTGGGTTGCTAACACTACAGGTGCAAGTTATATGGTCATTACTTTGCATTTTGTTGATGCAAACTGGAATTTAAGGAAGTTTATTATTGGTTTTAAGAATGTTTCTGACCACAAAGGATCAACTATATCAGCGGTTCTTTTGGAGTGTTTAGCTGAATGGGGGATAGAAAAGATCTTCACCATCACAGTTGACAATGCCACAGCCAATACTTCAGCACTCAAGATGTTCACAGATGAATTTAAGTTACTGGGAGATGACTCGGTTGTGTTAGGTGGAAAATATATGCACATGCGGTGTGCTGCTCATATTCTGAATTTGATAGTTAAGGATGGTTTACATGAGGTGGAGGCTAGTGTGACTGCTATCCGTAATGGGATCCAATATGTGAGGTCTAATACTCAGAGAAGGAATGCATTTGAGCTGCGTGTTGACAATGCTAGGATAACCCGAGGAAGCATGCCTTTGGACGTAAGTACTAGGTGGAATTCAACTTATCTAATGCTAACTAGAGCTATCAAGTATAAGTTAGCATTTGATAAGATGGAAGCTGAAGATAAGCTCTACAATGATTATTTTCTACATTGTGAAAAAGATGGGACAAAAAGGATAGGACCACCTACTTCAGTTGATTGGGTAAAAATTGAAAGACTAGTAAGCTTTCTTATTATCTTTTACAACGCTACACTCGAAGTTTCTGCATCTACTAAAGTTTGTGCTCACAAGTGCTATGATGAGATTGTTAATGTCGAGTTGAATCTCTCTGAGTTGTGTTTGAGTAGTGATCCAGAAGTACGTAACAAAGCTTATGAAATGAGAGAGAAGTTTGACAAATATTGGGAGGGTTTGAAGAATATTAATAAACTTCTCATTGTTGCTAGTGTATTTGATCCACGGAACAAAATGCAGTTTCCAAATCTTTGTTTTGAACAGCTTTATGGGAAAGATAGTGAGGAGACTAAGACGCTTACAGCTTCAATAGAAGTTGTATTGCGCCAACTGTTCCAGGAATACAGTTGTAGTTTGAGCAAACAACAAGAAGAAGAGAAATTACCTCAGTCTCAATCCCATCATAATATGTCATCTTCTCAGAGTGGTCAAGAAGGTTATGATGATTTGTCAAATAAAATGGAAGTTGCAGCTGATAATCATGGCCTTAAGTATAAAAGGGTGAGAATGATGTACAAGGAATTGGTTAAAGAGAAGGGAATCAAGGATGCAAGCAATGAGTTACAAGTATATTTGAATGAAGATGTTGCAGACCCAACTGTTATGATGGGGACAGAATTTGATGTTTTGTCATGGTGGAAGGTTAATAGTGGAAAATTCCCAGTTTTATCAGAGATAGCGAAAGATGTCTTTGCTATGCAAGTCTCGTCTGTTGCATCGGAGAGTGCTTTTAGCACTAGTGGTCGAATACTAGACCCATATAGAAGTTGTTTGACTCACTATATGATAGAGGTTTTGATGTGCACAGAACAATGGCTAAAGGATGATCTTCACTTCGCTGAAAAAGGAGTAGTCACCATTCAACAACTGCTTGCGGAAGTTGAACTGCATGATACTCTTGAAAAAGGTACAAACTGATCTCTTTAAAATTATGTTTCATTTGTTATTTTGAAATGTGAATTGTAAGCGCTAACCTTAACTATTTAAATTATATAGAGTTTGGATCATGTATCACATATTGAAGTTGTTGGTTGCTTGGGAGGAGACATCATGACTCGGCAATCTCAACTTAGTTCTCTTTTTTATTATCTCCGCTTCACATGTGTTTTTTTATACTTTGTTTTTGATTCACGGCTGTTTGGTGGTGGTAATTTGAAACTTGGTTTTTAATTTCTTGAATCTTGGTTTTCAATTTCTTGAATCTTGGTTATTATATTAACGTTGTTGGTTGCTTAAGAGAACACATACTCGACAATCTCCACTTAGTGGGAATGACACAGCTTTGTTCTCTTTTTTATTATTTTGGCTTCACATGTGTGTTTTATACTCTGTTTTTTGTTCATAACTCTGCTTTTTATTCATAACTGTTTTTTATTCACGACGGTTAGGACTTAGAACCATATTTGCGTCTTATTTTGTCTTATTTTTTGGTTTCATTTGGTTAGTTTGGTTGATTATGGATTGAAACAAAACATATCCAAAACTGTGGTTATTTTCGTTTTCAAATTTAATATCCAAACCGAACCGAACCGAATGATATCCAAACCGAACCGAACTGAAATTTCTATAATATCCGAATGGTTATTATATTAGCATATCCAAATTAACCGAAACCGAACACAACCGAACCGAAACCGACTGTTTAACCGAATGCCCAGGCCTAAGTGACTCTCTCCTCAGTCCATTTATTTTTCCTCTCTATAAATAAAAAACATTACTTACTCTTTCTCTCTTCCACTTAACTCATATCAACCTTCGCCGGGAAAAAATGGCTCTCGCGCGACTTATCTCTCTCCTCACCGTCACTCTCTCTCTCTTCCTCCTCACCACTACCGATGCCTCATCTCGACCTCTATCCACTCCACCTAAAACGTCCGTGCTCGACGTCGTTTCATCTCTCCAGCAAACACAAACCATCCTCTCACTCGACCCGGCTCGTTCCTCATTCACCTCCACCAGACCCGAATCCGTATCCCTATCCGACCCGGTCTTCTTAAACTCCTCTTCACCACTGTCTCTAGAGCTTCACTCCCGGGACATTCTCGTCGCGTCACAGCACAAAGACTACAAGAGCCTAGTACTGAGCCGACTCGAGCGTGAATCATCCCGAGTCGCCGGCATCGCCGCGAAAATCCAGTTCGCCGTCGAAGGAATCGATAGATCCGATCTCAAACCCGTTTACAACGAAGATACCCGTTACCAAACGCAAGAACTAACGACACCTGTCGTCTCCGGAGCCTCACAAGGAAGCGGCGAGTATTTCTCAAGAATCGGAGTCGGAACTCCGGCGAAAGAGATGTACTTGGTGCTCGACACGGGAAGCGACGTGAACTGGATCCAGTGTCAACCTTGCTCCGACTGTTACCAACAATCCGACCCGGTTTTTAACCCGACTTCGTCTTCCACGTACAAGTCACTCACTTGCTCTGCTCCACAGTGCTCTCTTCTCGAAACCTCCGCTTGTCGCTCAAACAAGTGTCTCTACCAAGTTAGTTACGGAGACGGATCTTTCACCGTCGGTGAATTCGCTACCGATACGGTGACGTTTGGCGAGTCAGGTAAATTAAACGACGTCGCTTTGGGATGCGGTCACGATAACGAAGGTCTCTTTACCGGAGCAGCTGGTTTACTCGGTTTAGGAGGTGGAGTTTTATCGATAACTAATCAGATGAAAGCGACGTCGTTTTCTTACTGCCTCGTCGACCGTGACTCGGCTAAATCGTCGAGTCTTGATTTCAACTCGGTCCAACTCGGAAGCGGAGACGCGACGGCACCGCTTCTACGTAACCAAAAGATCGACACGTTCTACTACCTCGGGCTCAGCGGGTTCAGCGTCGGTGGTCAAAAGGTCATGATATCTGACTCGATCTTCGCGGTAGACGCTTCGGGAAGCGGAGGGGTGATCTTGGATTGTGGAACCGCCGTGACTCGTCTTCAGACAGAGGCGTATAACTCGCTTCGCGACGCGTTTCTTAGACTCACTACGAATCTCAAGAAGGGGACTTCGAGCATCTCTCTGTTCGACACGTGCTACGATTTCTCGTCTCTTTCCACAGTGAAAGTACCGACGGTGACGTTTCATTTCACCGGAGGTAAGTCGCTAGATTTGCCGGCGAAGAATTATCTGATCCCTGTGGATGATAGCGGAACGTTCTGCTTCGCTTTTGCTCCGACGTCGTCGTCGTTGTCGATCATCGGGAACGTGCAGCAGCAAGGGACACGTATCACTTACGATCTAGCGAATAATCGTATCGGGTTGTCACCGAATAAATGCTAGAAAAAAGGAAAAGAAAAGTAGACAAATGAATAGTTTTACAGATATATCAGTAAAACTTTTATGGAACTACGAAAAGAAAAAAAAAATCTTCAAGTGTGAATTTTTCCTTTTTCTATGTCTTTTGTTATAAATTAATCATAAGTTATTTTCGACTTTTATCGAATTAATAATAGGATTGATTATTTATAAGTTTGAAAAATGTTGTTGTCTCCAGCAAGAAGTAATCAGTAGATGTGTTTGAAAGTGTTCTGTCTTTGTGAGACGAAATGAAGAATAGTCAAAAAAGTTTTACGTTACACAGAAGTCCTTTTTGTAACTAAATAAAAGTCTTCATAGAAACAGAGACTTCTCTTGTGGCCCCTTTGTTCTTCAATATTTTATAAATTACAGTCTGAATCTACTACCAACTGTGTCTGTGTGTGGAAATCAATCAATGTGAAAAGTTAAGTTGCGTAGTCCAAAAAGAAAAAGAAAAAGCAATGTTTTCACGACCGGACCGGACGGCCGGTCCGACCGGTTGACCCGTGACCCGGACAGTTCACCGGTTTGGGTCTACTACTAATAACCGGAAATTTTAAAACCGGAAAAACCCAGAAAAAACCGCTATAAACCCACGACCCGGTTATTCGAACCGGACCGGCCGGGTTGCAGTTCAAAAATAATATTTTCGATTTTGAATCTCTGATTTTTAAGACCAAATATAGGGTTTAGTTTTGAGAACCTCTCGTCGCTTGCTTCATCTTCTCTCGCAGACTCGCAGTCCTCATCTCTCGTAGTGCTTAGCCAACAGTTTGTTTTCAATTTCTCTTTTATTTTGAATTTCTTATGTCTCTAATCTCCATCATCACTTGATTTTGGACATTTACATAATACTTTTTTCATGATCGTGGCTCTGTTTTTTAATCGTGGCTCTGTTTTTTAAACTATCATAGTTAATCATCAATTCATCATCGTGTTTGCATATATATAAATCGATTATGTCCTATAATTGTATTATAAATAACTGATCTTCATGTGTTGTGCATCTTTTAAGAATCTGTTATAGTATTATGTTTGATCTATGTTTTTTTTTCTTGTGTAGTTGTGTATTTTACAAGTAATGGAAACTGAAGAAGACTATGAAGAAATAGCAGCTGCAAACCGTTCAGTCAGAGGAAAAAATGATATAGCTTGGTCCTATGTGATTCAATCAAATGATTCAAGAGGAAAAACAGTTTTGGAATGCTCATTTTGTCACAAAAAAAAATTAGGAGGTGGAATTAATAGGATGAAACAACATCTTGCGGGTGTGAAAGGAAATACAGATGCGTGTTCACAGATTCCAGGAGATGTGCGATTTAAGATATTGAACACATTAAAAGAAATTGAGAACAAGAAGAAGAAAAAGCTTGTTTTAGATGATACGAACGATGGCCCTGAAAATCAAGATGGTGATGGAGATGATATCGAAGGTGATGTTCGCCCAAGTCAAAAGAGGAAGAAAAAAGGTATTGATCTACATGAATACTTTAAAAGAGGTGTGCATGATCCGACCCAACCAACTATAAAAGCTTGTATGCAAAGTAAAGAGAGAATACATGATGTGGACATGTCTGTTGCATTGTGGTTTTATGACGCTTGTATTCCAATGAATGCCGTGAATTCTCCACTTTTCCAGCCTATGATGAATAAGGTAGCAAGTATGGGTCATGGATATGTGGGGCCTTCATACCATGCTCTACGTGTTGGATTGTTGCGTGATGCTAAGGTGCAAGTTTCTTTGATTATTGATAAGTTTAGGAGTACTTGGGCCACTACTGGATGTACTCTTATGGCAGATGGATGGAAGGACACAAGACAAAGACCGCTAGTTAATTTCTTAGTTTATTGTCCTAAAGGAATCACATTTCTCAAGTCAGTTGATGCTTCTGATATCTATGCAAGTGCTGAGAATTTATGCAACTTGTTTGTTGAAGTTGTGGGTATGGTCGGTCCAGAAAATGTAGTTCATTTTGTAACTGATAGTGCACCCAACTACAAAGCTGCTGGAAAGCTTCTCGCTGAAAAGTTTCCCACCATTGCTTGGTCTCCATGTGCAGCTCATTGTATCAATCTGATTTTGGAAGATGTGACAAAACTACCTTCTGTTCACAATTTAGCGCATCGGATGTCTAAGGTAACCATTTTTGTTTACAACCATAAGTCGACTTTAAATTGGGTCAGAAAAAGACCTGGTTGGAGAGAGATCATTCGACCTGGAGAAACACGTTTTGCTACAACTTTCATTGCTCTACAAAGTCTCTATCAACATAAAGAAGATCTACAAGCTTTGGTTACAAGTACAGATGCTGAACTCAAGCAGCTTTTCAAGACGTCTAAAGCAAAGGAAGCTAAATTGATTATCCTAGATGAGCGAATGTGGAATGAATGCTTGATAATCGTCAAGATTATGACTCCTATCATTCGATTGTTACGCATTTGTGATGCTGATGATAAGCCTTCTTTGCCATATGTGTATGAAGGGATGTATCGAGCAAGATTAGGCATTAAAACGATGTTCAGAAAAAGAAAACCTCTCTACCAACCTTATACAAACATCATTGATAGAAGATGGGATCATATGTTGCGCCATGATCTTCATGCTGCAGCGTATTATTTGAACCCAGCTTTCATGTATGATCAAACTTCAGTTTGTGAGAAGCCTGAAGTTATGAGTGGGTTAATGAGCTTAATTGGAAAGCAAACAGAGAACAGCAAAACAAAGCTCGTTCAAGAGCTTAGATCTTACAGAGAACGTGAAGGCAGCTTTTCTCCTGATATGGCTCTTACTTGCAGCAAAACATCACAGCCAGGTAAGTTATTAAACATGGATTTGACTTGCATTTTACTTTATATATGATTTAATTGATATTTTAATTGATATTTTAGATGAATGGTGGAGATATTTTGGTTATGATGCTCCTCATTTGCAAAAGTTAGCAATAAGAATTCTTAGTCAAACTGCTTCTTCATCTGGATGTGAGCGCAATTGGAGTGTGTTTGAGCGGATTCATACCAAGAAGAGGAATAGATTAGAGCATCAACGACTTAATGATCTCGTCTTTGTTCACTACAATTTACGTTTGCAACAAAGGTGAATATCATACTATCAAATAATATGACCTCGTGAGTCTTTGTGACGTAATGATCTCGTTTTTGTTTTACATGTACAGGTCAAAAAGAAAAAGATCATATGATCCTGTTGACTATGAGTCTATTGATAAAACAGAATTTTGGATTGTTGAAGAAGAAGAAGCAGGTGAACTTGAATATGATGAATTAGAGAATGCTCTTGCTGAGGAATATCCCAAAGACCATGAAGACACAAACCCTGAAAAGTCTAATGGTATCTTTAAAAGTTTAAATTGTTCATTTCACTTTTAGAATTTTCTTTTAGTTGCCTACAATATTTGATTAAACTATGTGATTTCTAGATGTTTCAGATATTGATGAAGACTTCACTATGCCACCTGAAGAACATGAAGGCAATGGGGGTAGAGACAACGAAGATTGGTTGTTGTGATGGAGATGATGTTCTTGTTTTACTTAGTGTTTTTTTTTTTCATAATCGTGACTCTTGCTCTTTTTTTTAAGCAATGCTCTGTTTTTTAATCGTTACCCTGTTTTTTAATCGTTGCCCTATTTTTTAATAGTGGTAGAGACAAACAAAGATTGGTTATAAACTATATATTTTCTATAAATATAGTAAACATTTCATAATGAATTGACCCACGGTCGAACCCGGTTGAACCGCTGACCCAGTGACCCAGAAGGTAGTCCGGTTCGCCGTCCGGTCCGGTCGTGAAAACATGGAAAAGAAGCCATGGTAGAAAATTTGCATATTTCACACTTGCCTTAAACAAATTTTTTTTTTTCGTTTTTTGTTTTTTTTTTATCCTTAAACAAATATTTACATGGAACTGTGAGCGAATTGATGATCATTTTAATCACCGATTACAGTCAGACATAATAGTATCACTTAAAGATAATTTAAATATTAATACTAAAAAACAAAAGTAATATTATAAAGTTTTCAACCGATCGAGTCTGTTCCCATGTTTCCTTGTTCACGTTAATTTGCATAGGAGACCATAACAATTACACGGCTAACTGTGTCGTAAGCAAACATGCATGCATGGAGCCACGTCTTGGGAACGAGATGACGAGGGGGGACGTTTAGGGCTTACTTTACCTTAGCCATTGTAACGACTATCGAGTAATCATGTGCATATAAGTCACGGGTGAGTTAGTCGGCCTCGGCCCGTTACTAATTTCGTCATAAAGGTTATTTTCTTACCGTATTCTACTTCATTTTTCTATATAAAAATATCGACTTTTTCGTTATAAGATGGTCAGATGATACGGATCACCATATACTATTCACTACCTTGCGGTGGTATGACATAGCTATATCTAGATTGTTGCAAAGGAATTCATAACTTTTTAGCAACTTCAAGAAAATGCCCATTTCGTATTTAACGCTACATGACGTGAACGTACGGTAGAATATTGTTAGTGGAAACTTAGAATGCCATTTCTGTTTTAGATTAAATCAAATGGGAGATGTTTAATTTTAACGAAATACATATGTAACATATGTGAATATATGATTTTGCTCATAGTTACGATGCATATATATACTTTAAGCTAAGATAGTGACATTTTGTGAATTGTGATTAAGTTAAAATTATATTTATTTTAATCTGCCGTCCCATTCTAACTTTTCTTTCAATTGTGAAGTCTTATCAATTGAAAACAACATATTATGAAATTTAAATCATGGCTGATTATCGTATGTCCAAATAGTTTTTGATTATATAAAGTATTCCTTCGTCCTAAAATCTGAAATTTTAATTAAATGATATATCTCAAAAAACAAAGTTTTGCAGTAATAAAAAAACATAACAATTTGGGATTAAATATGGACGTAGTGGCGATGGGGCTGATGAGGGGTGAGGTAATTCAAGAATAAGAATCACATGCAGAGTGGCCCCCCAATCTCATTATGCTTCTTTTGTACAATGCCATATGAATGTCGCCTACGCTATTTTTGTCTCGTCAAACTCTTTTAAGAGTTTTTAAAATCATATCATAATTAACAACAAATATTAACATTCTTTCCATGAGTTGTGATTATTTAAAGAGTGGAGAAAAAACGAAGGAGATCATGGTGGTGCTAAAGATCTCAGAATCTAGTGAATCATGTGATCGCTTGTCCTTATGTATGTATATCGGATGAACTCGGCCTGTGATTTGATTGATGGTTTTCTGAACAGCGCGCGATTGGAGATTACTGATCCACCTGGATCCAACCAACGATTTGTTCACACAAGTTATTTTTTTTTTTCTCGAAAAATATCCGACAAGTTATGAGCCACACGGTGAATATTGTGGTCCATGTATAGTTTATAGGCTACGAGCGAGATAGGACGAGTTTTGATCATCGCCCTTGTGAGTAGTTTTGTTTCCATTGCGAGCTATATATGATATCTTTTACGTCTCTTACGGAGTCTTTAGCATTAGTCCGTAAATAAGCTAGAGCTGTTAACCTGAATTTTTTTGTTTGTATTGTTTAAAGTTAAAACAAACAAGATTTGCGTGTGTGTATAGTCCCCTGGAATAATTGCTTAATTGCGATGCATTAGCAACTTGATTGCAAAAGAAGTGATGTACTAACAACGAATTAAAAGCGTCGTAGTTAGATTTTTATTACTAGAAAAAAAAGGACAGGAAAGTAAAGGAGCACCGTTCCCCTCGTGGTCCTCTCATTACCACACGTGGCCCCCACCCTATTTTGTTGTCGGCACGATCTCAACTCATAGTATGATGACACGTGTTACTGTAGCCTCGCAGCAGACGACGAATTTAATTCTCTTATTACAGAACAGTACAAGTTTAGTTTCACATTAGATACTGCGGGTGCGGGTCACGTGGACAAGAGCGAATGACGCCAAATAGTTACTAGTACTACAAATCATTATAGGACTACTAATCATGCAATTATCCGTTAAACAGTTTTTGTACTTAACACGATAACTTAAAACATTATTTACGTAATAATTATCGTTTCACCTATACACTCTTTTGAAAATGTTTTTTTTTTTGTTTTTACATATTTCAGGAAAATTATTAGAGTTTTTCATTACAATACTGGAAAATAAATTCTATTAAAAAAATACAGATAATTATAAATATATTTTTAGAAATTTTTTTTATTATTAATTTTGACAAAGATGAAATGCAGATATATAAAAAAAACTAAAAAAGTAACATTAGATTTTCGAAAATCAGAAACGCATATATACTTTTTCTTTTTTGGAAACGATGGATCATTTTGTTTCTTAATAAAAAGTTGTTTGGATTATTCATGTGTTGTTTTTGCGATAAGGTAGTTATAAGGATGTTGATATATTTGTCATGAACTAAGACAATTACTTGATTTGATAACTTGTGTTTTATTGTATGATACGTAATTTGTCCAAATAATCCTACCGCGAATGACAATGCTACCCTTAGTCCAGATGGCCCATGGGGACATGTATAAGTAAAATTTTGAAGCACTCAATACGTTGGGATTTGTATGAAGACGTTGAGTTTCAGTAAATGTAAGTGAAGTCACCATATAGATGGGTCACTCATGCTCTGCATCTATTGTTCTCCAGTCTCCATGAAAGTGAAATTCATTAAACAAATAAAAGTGAAAATTCAATAATAGTATGAAGACATATGGAACAACATTTGAAACATATAAAGATATCAGATTTAGATACTCTATACTAGTTACGCCTAATAGTGTAAGTTATGACTATAAAGGAATCTCAGATTTAGATACACTATAAAACATAAATTGTGTAAGTTATAATTAACTAACCAACACATGTAGGATGGCTACCTAATACAGTATTTAATCAGGGCATAATGACGCAGTTAACTTATACTAGTACGAAAACTTAATTATGATCATATAAAGACAAGACAGTATGCGACATTAAATGCGTTTAATTTAAGTTGATTTATTGTAAACATTATGCAGGAAAATTCATTAAATTCTATTTACAAGTTCCAAGATGCGCATTACATTGGATACTTCTCGTTTT
Organism: Camelina sativa; assembly: GCF_000633955.1. Taxonomy (NCBI): domain Eukaryota; kingdom Viridiplantae; phylum Streptophyta; class Magnoliopsida; order Brassicales; family Brassicaceae; genus Camelina; species Camelina sativa. The sequence continues at coordinate 9,573,388 of NC_025699.1, read as the reverse complement.
TAAATTAGAGTACATCCTGAATCTCGTTTCATAAATTTTGTTTCAAGTTTGGGAAAAATCTTGAAATGAACTTATATGTTTGTATTGATCTATGGATAGTGAAATATGGGACACACACGACACACACACACCCCTTTGTAGGGCCGATACAATGATTCCGTTCTCATTTATGCATGAACTTGTTTTTCACGGAAAGGGTGATGACAAGTAATTCGGGCCGGGGAGCTGTTTTTTTGTTTGCCCATGTCTTACTCATGAAACTGAAACATTGAGAGTGAAAACGAAAGAAAGCTACATAATAAGGGACATATAGGTAATATTACAACCTTAATGACCGTACTTGTTGGGCGGTCGACCAAAGTTGACGGATGGAGAAGACCCGTTAAAAGAGTCTCATCGCAAAGTGGTGGTTAGCAACTTAGCATCATTCTCTTCTCTCTTTCGGTCCCCAAATTTATAATTTTCACACCTCACTTAATATAATACACATACTGTACTACATAACCCATTCGTATGTATATCACATGCCATATAGTTTATAGCTATATAAAGAGTTTCACGTACGTATTAGAAAAGAATAATTTTCACTCTAATTACCAAATTTTTTTTGTTCTCTCCATGAATTGCATGTTTACCAATACCCTTTAAATAAATCAACTGCATAAGCTATTTTGGCTACCATCACAGATGTGAAGACACTGTACTGATACATATGTGCTTTTGCTCACGACCCTCTTCTTCTTCATAGAGGGACTTCTACAAAGTGTTCATAGTGTTCTGTCCATTTATTTAGAGGCTCCTTGAGCAGAAATTTTGTCTGACATTCCAACAGTATCATGAAGACTTTCTTCTTTTCAACAAGGCTAAAACAGGAGGAGAATATTACATTAGTAACTAAATCTGCTTGAGAAATCATATACTACTACTAGTTGTATATCTCCATGATATATGGACAGGCTAATCTCAAGTAGAAAAGACATACTATAACTATTTGTATGTAAAGAAGAAAGCCAATCCTCGTATCTTAAATTTAACCTTCTACTCTTGTAAAAGTTGCTAGACATAGACCAACACCTACCCTTGTATCTTAAATTTATTCTTCTTCTCTTGTAATGTCATTCATGTAAACATCGATTTTATTAATAGAATTAATGAGTGATATAAAAAGGTTGGAACTAAATTGCAAGTCCCCAATAAAATATTAAACTTGTAACTTGTAGCTTTTCCATCTAAAGTTGGTTGTTATTTTTGTCACCGATGTTTAGAAGAAAAGGTAAAACAGACCTTAAAGTCGATGTATATGAACGGATGTAATAAGTAATAACTCTCTAGTGGCTATCTTTATTTGGCGATTACCTCAATTTTTTAAAGTAAGCATTTTTTTATGTGGCTTTATATATGTATTTAAAGATTCGGATCCTTCTGTACAGAAGATATGATAATTCAACCGCTTTAGATTTGCCCAGTGAACGAACACTAACAAGACCAAAAACACAACGACCAAAAACGAAGAAGTTTAGGGAGAGAGCTTAAAGACCGTGAGGGAGGTTTATGGTTGCATCTGTCATCAGATTCTCCTCTGCTCCATGGCTAACCGATACAAAAAGAATATATTAAATAAAATCAATCACATAATGGACAGATAACAAAANTGGATAGTGAAATATGGACACACGACACACACACACCCCTTTGTAGGGCCGATACAATGATTCCGTTCTCATTTATGCATGAACTTGTTTTTCACGGAAAGGGTGATGACAAGTAATTCGGGCCGGGGAGTTGTTTTTTTGTTTGCCCATGTCGTTTTACTCATGAAACTGAAACATTGAGAGTGAAAACGAAAGAAAGCTACATAATAAGGGACATATAGGTAATATTACAACCTTAATGACCGTACTTGTTGGGCGGTCGACCAAAGTTGACGGATGGAGAAGACCCGTTAAAAGAGTCTCATCGCAAAGTGGTGGTTAGCAACTTAGCATCATTCTCTTCTCTCTTTCGGTCCCCAAATTTATAATTTTCACACCTCACTTAATATAATACACATACTGTACTACATAACCCATTCGTATGTATATCACATGCCATATAGTTTATAGCTATATAAAGAGTTTCACGTACGTATTAGAAAAGAATAATTTTCACTCTAATTACCAAATTTTTTTTGTTCTCTCCATGAATTGCATGTTTACCAATACCCTTTAAATAAATCAACTGCATAAGCTATTTTGGCTACCATCACAGATGTGAAGACACTGTACTGATACATATGTGCTTTTGCTCACGACCCTCTTCTTCTTCATAGAGGGACTTCTACAAAGTGTTCATAGTGTTCTGTCCATTTATTTAGAGGCTCCTTGAGCAGAAATTTTGTCTGACATTCCAACAGTATCATGAAGACTTTCTTCTTTTCAACAAGGCTAAAACAGGAGGAGAATATTACATTAGTAACTAAATCTGCTTGAGAAATCATATACTACTACTAGTTGTATATCTCCATGATATATGGACAGGCTAATCTCAAGTAGAAAAGACATACTATAACTATTTGTATGTAAAGAAGAAAGCCAATCCTCGTATCTTAAATTTAACCTTCTACTCTTGTAAAAGTTGCTAGACATAGACCAACACCTACCCTTGTATCTTAAATTTATTCTTCTTCTCTTGTAATGTCATTCATGTAAACATCGATTTTATTAATAGAATTAATGAGTGATATAAAAAGGTTGGAACTAAATTGCAAGTCCCCAATAAAATATTAAACTTGTAACTTGTAGCTTTTCCATCTAAAGTTGGTTGTTATTTTTGTCACCGATGTTTAGAAGAAAAGGTAAAACAGACCTTAAAGTCGATGTATATGAACGGATGTAATAAGTAATAACTCTCTAGTGGCTATCTTTATTTGGCGATTACCTCAATTTTTTAAAGTAAGCATTTTTTTATGTGGCTTTATATATGTATTTAAAGATTCGGATCCTTCTGTACAGAAGATATGATAATTCAACCGCTTTAGATTTGCCCAGTGAACGAACACTAACAAGACCAAAAACACAACGACCAAAAACGAAGAAGTTTAGGGAGAGAGCTTAAAGACCGTGAGGGAGGTTTATGGTTGCATCTGTCATCAGATTCTCCTCTGCTCCATGGCTAACCGATACAAAAAGAATATATTAAATAAAATCAATCACATAATGGACAGATAACAAAAATAAAACAAAACCAAAATTGGTAGGTTTGGTGGGTTTACCTGAGATAGCTGTAAGCTGACATACGGTAGAGACAAGTGAAGACAAGTACGTGCAATCCTATTGTGTAGAAGAAAGAAAAGGTCCTTGCGTATCTGAAAGGTCCAATTGTCTAATTAAATACCGATGGTTCTGTGATCGAGTTTGAATAAGATCAAAAACTGAAGAGCGAGATGCTTACTTGTTTCCTAGAAGGAAGCGACCACTGCTGAGTGTAATCCGATCTCTGATTCCCAAATCTTTAATACGTTGCTCTCTTTCCTATGGAACACATGAATAGTCGCATATGTAAAGAATCGAATGAGAAAAGAATCTAAGGCTTGTGTGTCCATAGTAGGAGAATGTTTTTTTTTTTTTAAACCTTTTTAGAGAATGCTGCAAAAGGGTTAATGTCATCCTCGTAAATTTTCTTGTATTTTGATTCGACATCCGAGCTGAATCCACTTTCAAGATCTTCTACATACTGAGATTGGAGAACGATATCAACCATGGGTAAAACCAGAGCACAAGACAGAAAAGGTTTAGGGGAAACGCGCAATGCAGAAAAGAAATACCTTTTTTGATCCCCGTGAAACAACTTTATCCTGGTTATAGTCTTGGACATAACGGATTTTTCCATAGAGTTTGACGTTGTCAGCTTTGGTCTTCTCCAATTCGTCTGTGAGAAAGCCTATCTTCTCTTTTAATCGCCTTATCTCCTACAACGTCAAGAGAATCCAGAATATACAGTTCAAATACATTTATCTCGAGATAGAGAAGACAGAGGAAAGAGGATATTCTTTTATGTACTACAGTACCTCTTCTGTTTCCCGTAATCGTGCTCGGAACCGATCTCTTTGGCTGCAGATAACTTTAAGCATTGAACTCTGATCTTGGTCTGATGGAACATGCTTCTGATCCATAGGCTAATTATAAAGAAACAGACAACAGATAAAGAGCATTAGTAACTGATAAATTCATTAGTTTGTGTGAGGTATATATAAAAACTATATCTTGGAAACTATATATCTTGGAAACCATATATCTTGGAAACCATATCTTGGAAATACCCCTCTAGTCCATATGAAAACTTTCAGATGTTTTGGCAACAAAGCTCAACGTTAGTTTGAAAAAAACACTTAGATCATAGTAATATATATATTTTTTAACAAAATTCCTGGCTATATTTTTATTCACGTCATAAATAGAAGGCAGAGCGAGCATACACGTTAGACAATCTAAAATTTCTAGTAGAAAACTTAAAGCTACATATGTTATTCTTTATCAAGATCTTAATTCTGAATGATTCGATGCTTTCCCTTTTCTAATGGGGAATTTTCTCAGCTTCGCGAGTGTTGAATGAGAAATTACTTGATTCCTATACATAGGTCAGATTGAAGTACCTCAGACTGCTCGGCCACACCTGCTTCTGAGAACTCCCACTCATTAAACAGAGCACCTTTTCGTTCTTTTGAACTGTAACCCTATGTAACAAGTAAACAAGGTTTTAAGTATAGTCGAAGACTTTGATCTGGGTTTTCCGCTTCACTAGCACAGTTACCTTAAAATGGTAACTACACATTCTTACGTACCTTCAAAATATCATCCTCCAACTTTTGTATCAGTCTTTGTTGTTCATTAACCTTAGCTGTCAGTTCCTCTCCCTTGGCTTCAGCCTTTTCAAGCAAGTAAGTTTTCTCCGAAAGTTGAACCTGGGAGAAGAGGCGGTATTAATTAACCAATGACATCGACTTGTGTATGTTCATGTCAATGAAGCGGGAAAGGGCAACGAAGAGACAAAACTACAGATGGAGATGGTTCATTCCGTAGAAGTTTATGTACCTTTAACTGAGTGACCTCATGTTCCATTTTTCTGTTTTTATCAAGAAGAAGCGACTCCATTTTGCTCATCTCTTCACCAGTGGTAGCAGCATCCCAGTCTTCAGCCTCAATTGAATTGTAACCTACAGCCTAATATGCAAAAATGGCATGACACCATACTTGATAATATCATTACCAGAAAGAACAGGCAAATGGATCCTTGGGTCTGTGGCAATATGTCAATTAGGAGGGAAAAGGGAGCATCAAAAAACACTTGAAATGATGAATACCTGCAGAATTTTCACTTTTTTGCGCAGATCATCAACTAATTTAGCTGATGGTCTTTCTTGAAGCTCTTTCTTCATCTCTTCAATGATAGTATCCTGGTTTAATATAATTAAAATGACGGCAGGCTAACACTAGACCATGGAAAGCGATAGGAAACTGATTTCCAAAAAAAAGTATAAAAATTATTAGCATAAAGACAAAGAAATTTCACCTTTTTATTGAGCAACGAATTGAATTTCTTTATTTCGGCAACATGACTTTCTCGTTCATTTGCTAGAGCTGTCTCAACATTGTGAATCTCCATATTAAGCTCTGAAATAATTTTCTCTTTTGCAGTTAAAGAGTTCTCCAGCATACTATTCGAATCAACATTGTCACTGCAGCGAGCACAACAAAAAATCAAACAAAGCAAAAAATTAGATAAGACCAACTTGAAATTATGTTCCTTGTTATATGGATGCATAAGCGTCACCTCACCTTTTCTTATTATCAGTATCTTCATTAGCTGTTTGCAGCTGAGAACGCAGATGTCCCTGTTACAACCCAATAAACAAAATTGTGCAAAAATACCCAGTTTATCTTCAGACATCCCCTTAATTCAAACATGACATCAAGAGAGAATTTTGTGAAAGACCTTTTCCCTCTCAAGAGTAAGGAGGCGGGTTTGAGCACGCTCCACTTCATCCATCAATAGACCAACTTCAGATTGCTTCGCTGCCGTTTCTTCATCTGATAATTTAGACAAAAGAAAGATGTATTAATAATTTAAGAAGGGACAAAGAAAACGTGAAACAAAAACTGAAAATGTTATGGATGCGTATTGATTACGGAGACCATTCCAATTATGAAAGCACAAAATGAGTGACCGTGTTAACGCTCAATGCACAACCTGACTGAGCACGGAGTTCAAAAAGTTGGCTCTGTGCTAGCTCATGCAATTTTTGCATAGTGGAGACGCTGTCTTTTGCTTGCCTTAACTGATCTTGCAAAGCTTGCTCCCTGTATAAAAGATGAATATGTAAAGGTTAGTGCTAGCTCCAAAACTGCCTATAAATACCCAAAACATTCAGAAAATAAATTATTTTTACCTATCCTTCAAAAGCTCCATCGTTTTCTGGTTTTCCTCAGCCAGATTTCGTTGCTTGATTTCAACAACCTCTTTGATTTTTTCTTCCATCTATATCCAAAATACAACAACACGATATCACTGTTAATCTTCGAAAGTTGTCCGTTACAAGATCACGAAATAGCATCTCTATATAACTCGTCTTTCTGACTCAGTGCATAAGTTTGCATTTGACCTCCCAGAAAAGGCTCAAGCATTCGAGGAAGCTGTGCTTTACAGACTGTTACATTCGTTTAGTTTTGTCACTATACCAATTAAAACAAAAGGTTCAAAGCAAGCTGACCTGCTGCTCAAGCTGGCGGTTCCGTTCTTCTAGCCTTCTTATTGTCGCCTGCTGATTTTTCAGATGAGTTGCTTCTGTCCTAAATTCCTCAAGCTCAACTTTCATTTTTCGATTCTCAGATTCCACTTCAGATAATTTACGATCTTGCTCCTGGAATACAGCAATTAGTAAGTTCAGCTGAATATCATTGAGGCTAGAGGACTTTAGGTTTCTATTATGCAAACACTAGGTAAGTGGAGAATTACAGCAATAGAGGCAAGAGCAGGAAATGGATCTGGTGCTTCATAGAGCTTCTGATAGATATTTAGGAAAGCATTCTCCCCAAATTTGGCCCTCTTGGTAATATTATCTACTTCTTCTTGATATCCCTTGAGCAGAGAATTGAACATACTAAGTTTGTCCTCAGGCGACGCTTTCTTGAAGTCTGTTACCAAGATAAACCATAGAATATGTTAACATCTCCTATTATATTCATCCAACTGAATGACCTAAGAAAACATCAAGGTACGTTTAGATGGAACTAGTTATTAATTCCCCATAGTATTAAGCGAAATAAAAGGTGAAACCAAAAAATACCTCGCGTGCTCTCTGCAAGCTTACGCCGATTTTTCTGGCTGTTTTCTTGGTTTTCAGCTATTCGAAGCCCTTGCTCGTCAAGCAGACTCTTCTCCTTCTCCAGATCAAATTCTGAAACAAATATTTTAAAGACCAGTGAAATCATTTGGGAAATAAACTTATCAAACCAAATAATCAGCAAGAAAACAGTGAGCCAGTTCACCAATTAGCTGTTCAAATACTAAAAAGTGAACCGATAACTTCAAAAGCAATCAATTGGGAATTCCTCAATGCGATCACACTAAACTACCATTGCATTCTCCGGAACATCAATCACCGTCTCTAATTTTAATTCAGCCTTCCTACTTCCACCAAAATCTAAAATAAACCTAACCACTAATTTCTCCTACTACTAAACAAGCTCGAACTCAGCTTTCACTGAGAGTCGAAGCAAACGTTGAAATTAAACATGAATCTGAAACAAACCTTTCCAAAAATTGGTGACGACAGGAATGGGAGAGGAGGAAGAAGACGAAGAAGAAGGAGGCGGAGGAGTTTTATCTCTCTCCGATCCATCTTGCAAAGCCTCCATTGTACTCGTATGCGGATCCCGATCTCGTTTCTCCGATGAACTCACAAGCAAATCCCACTTCAATACGAAGAAAGCTTCTGGGCTTTCGAATCGAGTTTATGAATTTTTCTGAGTTTTGTGTGTTGTTTATTTGTTTTTTTTACTACTCCGATCAGATCTGCTGATACATTAAGAGTTTTTTTAGTGGTAAAGTAGTAATTTGGTACTTAAAAACATTTCCAGCCTAAACAGGCTTCAAATTTCAAAAACCAAAAGCAATAGAATAACTAATGGGCTGATCCTTGCGCTATTCATAGGCCCCTATGTTTGCTACAGTGGTAGAATTATTTCATTTTATTGCATTTAAGTTGAAAAACATTTGTCAGATTTGTTCTGACTATTTTATTATTTAATGATTTTTACATTTTCAACCGATGTTTTCAAAACCGGACCGGACCGGCGGTCGAACCACGTTAACCCACGAACCGGCAACATGTCTGGGTTGGGTTAATATCAAAACCCAAAAGAAATTAAACCGGTAAAAAACCATATCAACCCGCCAAAAAACCAAAAACCGGTGAACCATTAAACCGGATAAAACCGGGTTCTACTTTTTTTTTGAAAAAATGAGTGCAATTAATTTAACTAATTACCTCTTCTTAGCAAATTAGCAATAGTAAGGTTTCTTAGAGAATGAAGATTAAATGTTATACTCTTATTCTCTTATTGTTTGAATTTCTAAAATATTTTATTAGTACTGGTTACACTTTGAGTTTGTTACACTTTGAGTTTATTACTTTTTAAGTTTTTTTAAAAACATTATGATTATTGAAGTATTTTATTTGGCATATCCAATTATATCATAGTTATAATAATTGAAAAAAAATAGAAAACCTATTCATACCTATTATTTATAAAAGTATCATCAAAATCAATTGAACCCAGTTGACCCCGGTCAAACCATGTTGACTCATGACCCAAAAGCTTTCCCGGTTCAGTTACCGGTCCGGTTTTAAAAACATTGTTTTCAATACTCGTTAAACAATTTTAGGAGAGTTTTTTTTTTTCTTTTTGTTCCCATTTATAAGTAGTATTAATTTACATATAAAACCAGATTACGTACATTATACAAACTCTCAAAATTAAACTAGTTTTGTTGAAAATTTTAGCCATTTAAGGATATAAATATACACTTAGTAATAAAAAAATTAGTTCATATATATTATATCTCTCACCTCCTTACATATATATTGATTAATGATTAACTCGATCCAACCCCTAAAATCTGATCTCACCTTCCATAAAAGAACAAATCAATTTATCAAAAAATTTCCTCATCTTGAAAAAGTGCAATATACTAATTAAGGAGTTAAGAATATTTTGCAATGTTTTATGTCTCTTTTTACAACATTTTTGATTTTATTTCCGAAAGTGAAATGTACTAAAGATTAAACCTTTGTGGTGTGTCTCGAAGCGACACCATCAACCATATATATCCACCCTCCATTCTTAAAGCATTTCACAACAAATAATCAAAAAACATTCTCTTCTAAAAATCCTAACTGATTTACGATCTCGCAGCTTTTTATAATAAGATCGACGAAAGACGCAAGTTTTGGTTCAAGCTAGGCAGAAGAATAAATCCAATATTACTTTACAATGGAAAACCAATGGTCTTCGGGTCTTTTCAGCTGCATGGATGACGTCGAAACTAGTAAGAATCTATATATAGAATTGATCAAGTTGTCCTTTGATCTATTGTCACTATTATACAATGATTTAAATTTCTTCATTTTGTTGTGCATTACGTCGGATAAGCTTGCCTCACATTTTGCTGCCCGTGCGTCACTTTTGGACGGATCGCTGATATTGCCGACGAAGGAAGGAACGGTAATACATATATTCATTTACTTGTGAATATGTCCTTATTTGTTAGACAGACATGCATAAATATGTGTGACTCATGTAACGTTGTAAATACAAAATTATGTTGTAGGTTGTATGAAATGTGGGTTATGTTACGTGCTGCTAAGTTTTGTCGTCGCCTTACCGGACTAAGATCCGACGCAAATTCGGGTTACCAGAGTCTCCAGCTTCGGATTGCCTCACTCACTGTTTTTGTGATCGTTGTGCTCTTTGTCAAGAATACCGTGAACTCAAAAACCGTGGTGTTGACCCTTCTATTGGTAATTGCACTTTTTATCTGTTGACCTTGTTACATATATGTACCCCTTTTTATTTCAATTGCCCGATAAATTATAATACAAGCCTAAATAACACAAACTTTTCTTTATGTGACAGGGTGGGATGGGAATGTGCAACGGAGGATGGCTGCTCCTACAAATCAGAAGATGATGGGTTGATTTCAAAGTTTTATGTTTTGCATCAATATTTTAAAATAAATAAATGGTTCATGGAAAAGAGCACTTTTGAGTGTAGTTTTCATAATGACCACATTAGTTTAATTTATTTTCAGTTTTATCAATATTTGTTTATTTTGATTTGATATCACAGAATTGGAAAATCGTCATTTTTTTTACTTCCAAGAGGGCTTATTTTTTCCCCTGATACACAATGAGCTGTATTTGAAACGTCAACTATTTGGACAAGTCAAGGTCATTCCAAGTTTTGAGTTTTGACTTAAGCAAATTAAACTAAACATATGTTAGTGCGTAAATCATGTTTACCAATATCAATTATCATTCTATCATTTCTTTCAGAAAGTTAGTTGCAGTTTTTCTTTATTTTTTTGGTTTCTACATTTAATCAAAACCACCAGTTGGTCCAACTCCAATACGCAATATATAGAAGCCAATAATATTCCAAAACGAATATGATAAACAACGATTGTATCCATTTCCTGTTTTGCGATATCAAAAAGGTTTTCAAGTTAAAGTTACCATATCCACACATATTTTGAATCTGTGTATTCGCATATACACTTTTCATTATCCTCACCTATGATGTCGGATCTTATTAAATTGATTACATAAGCTTTTCTTTTTTGATAATCAACTTGTTCAAATTTGATTACAAAATAAAAGGTTGCATTTGTTTTTTGTTCTCTCTTTTTTTTTTTTTTGAAGAATGGTGACAGCCAAACTAGTCTGGGGAATAATGTTTCATAGAAATCACATACACTTATGAATTTAGTTATATACAAGAGCCCACCATCTCAAGAAAGTTTAAACTTATTCAACTTGTGAAAAACTCTACTTTATATAAACAAAACCATCATCTCTCTCACAAAAACGATTAAGAGACTTGTTATTATAATAGAAAAATTTAGAGAAAAAGAGAAGAAATCCTTTTTAATTTGTTGCCACACTCCAGCCGGGTAAATACTAGCTATGGCTCGACCAGATGGCCAACCGAATCAGGCACAACCTCAGGTTCAACATACGGCTAACCAGAACAACGAGGTACTTCCTCATAACGGTGCAACTGGTAACCAGGCAAACATACCAACGGGCACACCGGTCAATTACCAAACACAAAACCGCTGGAGTTCTCAACTTTTCGATTGCATGAACGACAGTGAAAATGGTTAGATAACTTTATAACATAACGCGATCTTTAAATACATTCTACAATTGGTTTCTTAATATATATTTTTGGTCTTGTGCACATTGGATCAGCCGTGATCACATTGTTAGCTCCATGCGTCACGTTCGGACAAATTGCGGAGATCGTTGACGAAGGCGCGACGCGTAAGTCATTCATACATACACAAAGCTATACAAACAAACACACGCTGACATTGTCATTTGTGTAAATGTATTTATATATGTGTATCACGCAGCTTGTGCGACAGCTGGGGTGTTGTACGGAGCGATATTTTTTACCGGGGCATGTTTCGTCTATTCACACATATTCCGGGCCAAGATACGAAACAAATACGGGCTACCAGATGCTCCGGCTCCCGATTGGCTCACTCACTTAGTATGTATGCCATGTGCTCTTTGTCAAGAGTATCGTGAGCTCAAGCACCATGGTTTTGACCCCATCATCGGTAAACTTATATTCTGCCATCTCTTTTTGATTAGGAGTAATGCTTTTAATATTTGAAGATTTTTTCTATAACTGATGCTGGTTTAAAAATTAGTAATACTATTAAATATCAATTGGTGCAATATAATAGGGTGGGCTGGGAATGCACAAGCACAGCAGCAACAGATGATGGCTCCTCCAACAAGTCAACGGATGATGGGCTGACTCATAAACTTTGGTTATTTTGTTCACAACATATATGTTTTTCCTGTGTTATACACTTTATATATATATATATATATATATATATATATATCATGGCCAAAGATAAACGAACTTTGGTTATTTTATTCACAACATATATGTTTTTCCTGTGTTATATACTTTTATATCTATCATGGCCAAAGATGTAAGGCACTGATTTCATTGTTGTGGGAGCCCATGAACAAACCATGAGTGTGAATTTCACGTAATCTCTTCCTATTTCTGATAATGAATAAGTTTTCTTCAAGTACTTAATCTACATAGTGATCAAATTATCAGTAATTCATGCATAAGATTTTTAGACTTAAATTTCAGAAAATAAACATTTTATTTATTTATTACAAACTGGGTGCTGCAGTTCATCATGGATTACAAATATAGCTAGTAAACGAAAATAATAAATCAGTCAGTTTAAAATCCAAGAAAAATTAGATTTGAAACCCATGATAACATGTCCCAAAATGGTCCAATACACATTTCTGATATAAAGGGTTAAAAAAAAACCCCCTGATTTTTTACCATTATTTTACTAATTCAGTTGTATAGAGTTGGGGTTACTAGTTTACAGTTTACAGTTAACAGTTCAAAGTTCAAACTATAATCTCTCGGGCGTTTAACTGAAACGCCGATGCATCTATTTTTAAAAACTTACATCCCGAAACACCGGCGGATCTTGGGGACAAGTCCGACTCTTTCTCCGGAGAACTCTAAATCCGTGGTCGAGGTAACAATCTCAGGCTCCTTGAAATTAGCTGTCCGGCTTAGCTCCTCGAACGCGTCGACCACGTTCTGTAACCTAGCGACGAACTCAATGAGGAGAGACGCAAATGTTGCCAGTGACAATGCACTAGCGCTTTCGTACGTCTTTGTCGTCTCCACCAACGGTGAAGTTCCGTTTGTTGTCTCCAGATGCGGCGGAAGTACAAGTCGTGCAGGCCACGATACCTGTTTCGAGAAAGTTGGTCTATGGTTCAACGGCTCACGGTGATTCTTCTCGCCCCAGCTCGTTGGTATCTCCAAAACTGCCTCGCTTAGGGATTTGAAGGCGTAGATTGGAGTTGCTTGGTTCTCTGAATCTTCGAGGGAGAGCTCTTCTTGAGGCTCTTGTGATTCCTTGGTGGCTCGGTTTCCGATCTCCCAGCATTCAGAATTGACGAGAAGGTAAGATTTCTTGTCGATCTTGAGCTGTAATTCTTCTGCAGCTAGGTGAACTTCGAAGAGAAGGTCAACTGGTCCTATCTTCTCCATCTTCTTCACCTTTTCACCGAGCTCTCTTAACAATTTGGCTCCTTCTACGCCAACTCTCTGAAGTTCTTGCCGGAAAACTTGTCTCCGTTCCTCTGGTGCCTGTGAAGAAATGTTCCCAGATTAAACTCTAATTTTATGAACAACTCATTTCTCAAATTCTGATTTGTATTCACATCTTGATTACTACTTTGATTCTATCTAAATTCCACAAGTGTATGAATCTCTCTTAGAACCAGAGGAATATCCGAATACACACACATCCATAACAAGTCATATACTATGTTGTTACCTGGATTTCTGAGAGAATGCAACCATGCAGTGCCATCACAGTGAATGCACAATGCTTGAGAGCACCACTGAGCTTGACATAGTTCTTCCATGGGTAGTTAAAAGACTTGTATGGTCCGTGAGGTGGCTCCCATATTGCAAAACTCATCTATGCAAATACAACAGAGACAAAACAAACAAAGTCAGAGGCGAGAAGCAAGGATAGAAAAAACACTTAATGATGATGATTCCACAACGGCAATTACCAAAGACTCTTCTTGGCTGGTTGATTCAACCGCTGATCTGTAACCCTTGTAAACAGGATCCTCTGAGGCTTGGTATGTGAGGATTTTGGAAGGGATTCTCTCGTATTCAAGACAGCGGAGGTATCCATTCACACAACCTGCAAAACCAAAGCCAAAACCCTTTCTTTTACAATTCAAGCACCCTCTTCACAAGACTCAGAAAACCAAAAACATTCCTACTAACCTTCAAGGGAAGTAGCAACATTCAAAAAATTCTTGACAACAAGGTTATGAAGATCCTCTCCAGCCCATATAGGATAGATAAACATATTGACACCTAAACTAACACCAGCACCAAGAGCTATAAGCAGAAACCGAGAGATAGCCACTTCTATGAACTCCCCAGTTCTGAACCCAGAAATCAGAATATAGCAATACGTAAGCAAGAAAACCCGAAACCCATATTCATAAGCTTTCATCGCCGGGTATAGTTTCATAAAAGTTGCGAGAAACCCTGTCAAGACAGAAAAACACATATACATAAGCAGAGAGAACACCAAAAATGAATAATACATAAGATTTGATGACGACATACCAATGCAGAAGATACTAAGAGTGCAGAAGAGCTCTTCCCAGTCGCCACATAATGTGGAAATCTCAGCCATTCCAAGAGCAAGACCTCCAGCTGATAACGTCCCAAGCGCTCTATTAAACCCTTTGCTTAGAGTTGCTCCTATTAACAACCCCAACAATGTATTACCACCACACAATTTCACAATAAAGAAAACAATACTAGAGATGTAATTAAGTTCAATGCTACAGTAATCGTCAATTACACACAGTCCAACCAAAACCAAACACTTGCATTTTTATTTTAATTTTTAAAATCAAGAAAACGACGAATTCATTCTACAGATGAAAGCAACAACGCACGACTCTCTTTCTTAAACCCTAAACCAAAAATTTCGAATTTAATCTCCAAAAATCGTGGGAGAAAAAACCTAGGGAATATAGTGTGAGATAAAGAAGAAGATGAAGTACCGTACCGATGGTGAATTCGAAGACGACGACGACAGTAAGAATAGCCCAAACAGAGTAACGGCTAAGATCCGGATTAGGTTCCTGGAAAAAAATCAAAAGCGCAACAATCATGAGAGCAAGACCAATCTTCGCGGAGAAGACGATCTTTCTCGGATCAGATACTCCCATATCCCAAGCTTTCTTCGCCACATCTTTAACACCGTCGACCACTCCGGAGATTCTCTCAGATAGATTACCACACGAACAACAGCAGCATAGCCTTGTTCTTCCATTATTGCCTCCTTCGAGAAGATCGTTAGATTCGATGTCAGTGAATCTGAAATCGGAGAATCCATTATTCGAAAGAAGCCTCTCTCGTTTCTCTAGTATCGCATGCCTAAAGGAACCTTGCTTCGCCACCGCCATTACTAGACGGGATTCTCAAAGAAAAGAGAAAAGCTTACTATGAAAGAAAAGAAGAATGGCGAAGATATTTTTGTTGACTGACGAAACTGTTTTAAGTGGTGGGTGGTGGACCTCTTTTCAGTAGGTGAACAAAGTGGTCACCTTTATGAAGCAAAACGACGACGTTTTAATTCTTCTTTATATGTATAAAATGACTTTTATTTATGTGTGTGGGGGCAATAATAATGCTAATGCTACTTACTTTAATTACGTTACGTTACGTCACACGTGGTCGACATATAATTTGTCAATTTAATTAGGACCTTAATTAGGTATTGAATTTTTTTTCAATATGCAAACACGTAATCCGTTGAAATCCAGAGCCTTCTTCTTTGACGTTTTATTTATAAAAAAATCAACTTTACTTTATGCAGAAATGGAGATTCCGTGATTATTTATTCATTCCATTTCCAAGTTTCTTTTTTCTTGAGAAAGAAAAGATTAGGATCTAAAGTATCTTAACATATGTCATTATTATAGCTAGTGCAAAGAGGCTAAGTAGAGGAAACAATTAGAAAACTTTATAAGAATGCTGAAGAAAACAATACAAGGATTATTCTAGTAACAAACAGTGTGGACAAAAATACACGATGAGATTTAAGTTTTGATGATATATGATCATAGACCTAATCGACAGGGATTTCGACGTCCATCTCTGGTTTACAACTCCCAAAGATCTGTGACATTGGAGATAACAAGAAAAAAGGAGATGCAGTTTTCAGATTCTAGGAATGTGACAAGTTGGAGCATTAACTGGAAATTCTGATGATAACAACAATCACGAGAAGCTAAAAAAAATTGGTACCTTTACGAAATCCTCCACTGTTAAGAAAGAGTCACTCGTGTATCCTGATTCCTTCAGAACCTGACGTAGCACTTCCTGCACCACAAAAGTGAAAGAACACACAAGACACTTGGTGTAAAACACTTGTTTACAGCCTTTAACACTACTCAGGATCAATTGATCATAGCCATAACGGTTTAAGCAGAGATAGGATCACAAGATGATCAGAGTCAATAGCAAAAGAAGAACACAAGGAAATATTCTAGCATTTATCACAGAGTTTGACTGATATGTCACATGAGTAATGGAACAACAAAACAGTTAAAATGAGGTAACATTAGTGTTTCCGCAGAACAATCATTACACGCTAATAAGAGGAAGGTTTTAGTAGATAGATTAATGATGTTTCATTCTTTTTAGTTATATTTTAACAGTCACTTTCTATAAACTCAAAAGTTATCAACTTTCTCTATACATCATACCTCTCTTTGCTCATCTGACATGAATGATCCCGATAAGTCACGCAACACTTCCATTATATCTTTAAAGGATACCTTCCCGTTGCAGTCCGAATCATAGACTTTAAAGATCACTGGAAAACAAAGAAGCTCTTATGATCTTTCCATACAATAAACTGCAAAGTGAAGATTTGCCACAAAATCTCATTCGAAGGAAACTTATCTACTTACGTTGAACTTTCTGTCTTAGACTTGCCTTAGCACTAAATGCAGACAAGAAAGCCACAAAATCCTTGAAGTTCAAACCATCAACCATCTTAAGCAGCCTCTGTTATTTAAATCCAACAAATTTTTTAAAAAGCTCTCACTCAATCCAACATGATTAAACAGATTTTTAAAGTAAAGAAATATCAAAACCTGAGATAGTGGATTCATTGCAAACTCAGGCACAGAGAGAAACTCATCAGCAGATATAAATCCTTTTGCATTACGATCTAACTGGCAAAACCTTTGATATAGAGATAGAATCTCCTGTTGCTCAACTGAATCAAACACACACAAAAGTATTAACCTTTTAAACATATAAGTAAGTAAAAAGAAAAAGACAGAGACAAGGGGAGTTGTCGGAAAATCTCACATAGTTCATGACAATGGCTCTGGACTTCTTCGATGTCGTATTGAGTCAGCATCGACGAAGTGTTTCCCATTTTTATGCCTTTCACAATCTGATTCAATTATGGTTTATTCATCACAACACAATTAATAATCGATCACAGAAAAATTTCATGAAATCCCTAACTCAGAAAAATTACTGATTTTTGGGGATTAAAGGTCTGATTAAAGAAAATTTGATAGTGATTTCAAAAAACAAAACATGATTTTTCTCAACTTACTGATGTGAAAGCTTATCTCTTTCTTCTTCTGCCCGCTTTTGATTTTCTTCTTGGTCGCTGGCGTTTGATCTGATTCTTCCGTATCTCAGACCGTTTCGCCGGAGATCTGCCTTAGTAAAACTAAAAGGCCAAAAGGACCCAATTTTTTTTTAAAAAGCCCAATAATATAAAACCAAGCCCAAATACACTTTTAACTTCACGCGCCCAAGCTTAGCGCGTTGCAATATTAGCGCCTTGTTCATCCGGAGGAGTTTGCTCTCCATTGCTCTTTCGATTTTGATTTCGCTTCTGCAAGCATTGATACTCTGAGAGCTCTGAGACGAGGCAGCCATGTTTTCGTCTCTCTCAGCTCCTTCCTCACTTTCTTCTTCGTTGATTACTTCATTCGTCGCCGTCAAAGCGCCTCCGGTCACCGGACCTCTGGTTCCTCGTCGTGATCTTAATTCTGTTCGTGTCAAAGCTTGCTCCAATCAGAATGGTTCTGGCTATTGTTTTCGGGAAAAGCTCAAATCTTTTGCTAAGTCAGCGATTCTCGTCGGCGCTGCAGTTTCCATGACCGGAAAGTTCGCAACTTTACCGGTGAAAGCAGAAACTCCGGTTATCACTACCGAAGAGACCTACGAGGAAGTGAAAGAAGAGAAATTGTCTGAATCGTCGCCGTTGTCTGAGCTTCTAGACTCCACTCCTGAGGCCGTCGAGAAGCTGAGATCACTATTGCAGCAGAAGCTAGAGAAAGGAGAAGATGAGGAAGCTCTCAAGCTACTAGAGAAGCTAGTAACCGCACAACCAGACGAAACAGAGTGGAAGTTTCTGATGGCGAGGCTATTAGGCGAAATGGGTCGCGTGGAAAACGCACGCCAAGTGTTCGAGGAAATTCTCCAACGAAAGCCATTGTCGTTGGAGGCTTTGTTCGAGAACGCATTGCTCATGGACAGGTCCGGGGAAGGAAACGCAGTGCTGCAGAGGCTGGAAGATGCGTTGTCTGTAGCAGAGGCTGAGTATTTGGTGAAGGAAGCGAGAGACGTGAGACTGATCATTGCGCAGATACATTTCTTGCAGAAGAACGTGGATGAAGCATTGAAGAGCTACGAACAGCTGACAAAAGAGGATCCTAAGGATTTCAGACCTTATTTTTGTCGAGGTATGATCTATAGCTTGCTTGACAAGAACGTCGAAGCTAAGGAACAGTTTGCTAAGTATAGAGAGCTTTCTCCGAAGAAGTTTGAAGTAGAAGGGTACTTGAGAACTCCATTGTCTAAAATGAAGCTTTTTGGTGGTGGGGATGAGAAGTGAGTTAGTTAGATAGCTCTCGTATCGTATCTTATGTGAGGGAATAAGACACGGAAGATTAAACTATTTTCCTGAGAAATTATGTTGGATTTTTGCTATGTACTTTGAAACTCATCCGTTTTTGGATCTTGTTTTTGTTTATCCTGTGATTCTTAATTTGTGATACTAAAGTAAAATTTACTGGAACGAAGAGAGAGACAGAGAGAGAGAGCCGAAACGGGACTTATTTTGAATATCAGAAACTAATGCTGTGGAGTGTAACAATACTCAAAGCTCAATTACAGGAATGTGTTGGTCCGAAGACCTACAAGTTTCGAAGAACAAGAGAAATCTGCATAGAGTTTGGAAGATATCAGGGAGCCATTAGCAGCTTGTGACAAGATTCCATTTTATGTCCCGCATGAAAAGCTCAGACATCTGCATCGCTGAACCAAAAAGAAAAAACAAGAAAAGCCTTCGTATCAGCTGAGAGTGAAACAAGCAGGGGGTTGTGCACAATAAACCAATAATGTACAGCAGTTCGAGATCCATATTTTGCACAATTCATAACCTCATAATATAACAGTGGACTTGAAAGGTTTCACTCTAAACTAAAAACACTCCTTGAGGTCCAAAATATGTTTCATCTTTCAGATTATCATAATCAAGCCATTACTAGGATTAGCTTGATAATGGAGTTCTAACAACCAGTGTTCCTAAATACCTCAATAAAAATACCTCAATATAAGTGATTGATTCATTAACAATTCATATACAAACAGTAACTAGTCACTTAACAAGGAAAAGACAACGAGCAAATGAAGGCCTTTCCTTTGATTAACTGGCAACGCACTCTAGTTAAACCACAAGCATGGAGGCTAATACTAGGCTCCTAGAATCACTAATACAACCAATTTAGAGCTAGACATGCTGAATTTTTCTCAAAAGTTTTCAATCCACAAGAAAAATAAACAACCAATCCTCCTTCCAAAACCAGCTAGTTTACCTCAGATCAATGAGGTGCACAACATTATTCAGATTCAACAGCCTCCGGTTTGGGACCTGCACAGACAAATCAATATCAGACTAACCAATTCAACATGACAGTTTCTCTCATCAATCAAACAAAGAATGAAAAGCAAATTCCACAAATGCACTAGCTACCATAAAAAAAACAATCCAATAAGACTTATCGATTGATCTTTCAAATGGCATTTACTAATCCAGCTCGACATTAACCAATTAAATAAAACGTTTCAGCAAAGCATTCACAATTAAACTCACCGTGGAGCGAGATAGGGCGGTGGTCTTTTCCCCAACCAACGCCACGAGTTGAATCGAGATACTGCTGGACAAGATGACGGCATTTCTGGTAGTGATTGACTCCTTCGACGCGGTAACACCATTTGACCTTCTCGCGCAAGATCTTAGCCTTCTCGATTTGGATCCATTTCTCCCGAACGATGTGCTCTCTCATTTCAACCATCGCCACCGGATCCTTGTAAGGATTTTCCGGATCAAATCCATCCGGCGCCGACTCTTCGAACTCCGGTAATCCCTTCTTTCTTCCCATTGCTTCTTCTCCTCTCTTCTCCTTTTCTTCTTCAGTCGTCGTCTTCGTGATTCTCTGAGTTTGGGACCTTTCTTTTGTTCAGATATTATATTGGGCCTATATGTCCAATACATTGGGCTTATCACTCTTTCTTGGTCTACTTGACAATGCAATTTTAACCCAAAAAAATATTTATATTATAATACAAATTAAAAACAATTAATTTTCACATTTAACTCACATAATATAAAACTGAAATCATATAAATTCTCCCTATAAATTATACATTAACTTTATTTCTCTACTAATTTCTCTTTCTATAAATACTCATTATCTTATTCTCTTAGTCTATCACTCTTTCATTCTCTCATCTTTTTCCACTACTCTCAAATCTCTTTTTTTTTTTGTTTTGTTTTGTTTTGTTTTGTATTTTTTTTGTTATTGTTGTTGTATGGGTTATAAAAAATCAAATCAAATATCATTGTAAAAGCTTAGTTTTAGAGTTTGTATGATATGTATATCTTATATATTTATTTTAATCTTTTAAAATGTTTATCTCCATTTTCTATTTTATATTAACATCTTATAAGTCATTATTTTCATACATCAATATTCACCACACAATAAGATCATAAAGTTGAAATGATCCATATGTAATTATCTATTATGTCTCTGGTTATCTCACATATTCATGTATCATTTTTAATAATTTATAAAGATCAATATAATATTTAAAGATCAATATAATTATCCATTTATCCATTTATAAAGACTATTTTGTTTTGTGATCCAATTGTTAAATCTGCAGAGATCAATATAATATATATATATATATATATATATTTTTTTTTTTTGAGATTTTTGAAAACAAAAAGAACAGAATTAAACAATTGGTTTTTTGTGTCTTTAATCAAAATAAAAAATGATCCAAAAAACAAAACATATTCAACTGGAACTTAAATATAAAAATAAAATATAATTTTAAAAATATCATTTCACTAAATTCTCTAAAGATGAAACCATTAGTATGAAATCTAGCACTATAAATTAAATTGATGAGTGAAAACCAAAAAAATATAAGTTATCCTTGGGATTTTAAAAATTATTGAGATTGAAGAATTCATATAATTTTATAAGAAAACTAATTTAGTTTGTCACTTACAAAGTAATATTTTTTATTTTGAAATATTATGTGTAAGTATTGAGTTTATATCAACAAACAACCAAATTATGTGAATTTTGATTCAGCCACTTGGTATTCCTTTTATTTTAGGTTATAAAAAATTAAAATATTTAATTATAAGTAAAGACATGTAACTCCATTTAACTCAAATGTAACTACTATCCAATAATTGTACATTAATTCATTTCTTCTACTAACTTATTTATCTTTCAAGAGAAAATATTTTTGGTTAAATTTTAATATTTTTTATTTATTTTGGTTGGCTAAACTTATATTCATATTTTGGTTGGCTAAATTAATATATTTCTCATGTAAAATTATTGTTTATAATATATTTCTTATTTCAAAGTTTAAAGCAATATATCATATATATAAAAGTAAGGTTTTGTTCTCTCCTTATTGGTTGATTTTCATTTAATGTTTTCTAATTTTTTTTTTTTTTTTTTATTTGCTTTCTAATTGCTTTAAACAATATTTAAGATCCAATAAACACAATACATTTAACTCACACATTAAAATAAAATTATAACTGAAAATAAAATAAATTATGCATTAATCATATTCTACCACTCAATTTTATTCAAACACAATAAATTACTATTGTAACTCCATAGTTCTAAATGTAACTTCCATCATTTTTTATCATATAAATAAGCATTCTCTCAATCTATCATTCTCTCATACTGACATTCTTTTACTATCTCATTTTCACATTCTCTCATTCTCTTCTACAATACCTCAAATCATTTTTCGTTTTTTTTTGTTATTTTTGATTTCTTATTTTTGTTGTATGGGTTGTAAAAAAAAAATGAAATATCATTGTAAATTGTTAATGCTAAATTTTAATTTTAGAGACTACATGATATATATTTTACATTGTTCTTATTTTAAAAGATTTATCTCCTTTATCTAATTTGGATTATTATCTTATAAGTAATCATTCTCTCTTCCTCTCCCACCAATATCAAATGTTGTTATATCTCATATGTGTTGTAAGAGTTTGATTCTATATTTTAATTTAGAAAGTATTATATATATATATATATATATATATTTATTACATTTTTCTATTTTTTAAAGATTCATCTTCATTATCTAATTTGGATTACCATCTTATAGTAAACATTCTCTCCTCCTCTCCTACCAATATCAAATGTTGTTATATCTCATATGTGTTGTAACTTGTAAGAGTTTGATTCTATATTTTAATGTAGAAAATATTATATATATTTAACATTGTTTTCAATTTTTATTTTATTTATATAAAAAATATTTCTTTTATATTTCTTGCCTTTCTAATCTATTCATATTTATTTTTTAAATTTGCATAGTTAAATTTAAATTCACATATGTTGGTTTTAACAAAACAATCAACTTTATTTGAGAATTAGATGTTCCTATTCATTTTTAAACGATCAATGTGTAACATATAAGCATTTTGTCTTGCAATCACAAGTTCCATTTCCATTGCTTAACTCCATGGTTAAACTATAATATATGTTGTCCTATTTGTAGGAATAACAACATACTTATTTAATTTATTTAAAAGAGCAGATGATTAAACGAAATAAACATTTCTCCAAATTTTATAATTCAATCAGTGAGTGTACTTATTACTTTGAAAAACTTTTACATTGAAGTTCATAAAATCATATAAGAAAACTAAAATACTATATCACTTCAAATTTGGAAGGAAACACTTGGTATTCCTTTTAAAAAAAGTCAAGACACATATAAAAATTTATTAATATTTAACTCACTTTAAAGACATTAAAGGTCATTTAACTCAAAAATAAATTCTATCCAATAATTTCATACATTCCTCCCACAAAAAAAAAATATATATATATGTTCAAGATTGTATTTAAATATTACATAATTTTTTAGTTAGCTAAATTTATAGTCACATATATACAATATATATACATAAGAATTTATATTACTTATTAACACCATAATTCGACTCATTATTTGCTTAACTCAAAAGTGGTTTCAAAGCCAACTAAAGAAAAACATAAACATCTTATTGATATTAGACCAAAACATGGGCATACAAACATAATCACTTACACGGAAGATATTTAAAAAAAATAACTTCTTATTGCAACATCCACGTATGAAGGGTTTACATAAGTAGTTAATTAAAAAATCTATAATACAATAAATATATTGAAAACAATATTAGTCAATGATAAGATTGGATCCTCAAAAGCAAGAAACAACATCTTCATAATTCATAAAAAATAAACGTCACAATTATACACATCTAAACGAAATGGTATAAACATATAGTGTATAAATAAAAGTGACGGCAAAGCCTGTATATACCTAATTAAAACGAAATAATACAAAAGAGAAAACGAAAAAGACCAAAAAAAAAACAAAAAAGTGTCAATTACACCACAACCCACGCAACAATCTATCAGTTAACATTATTACATTGTTATATCTTTAAAAAAATCTATAGATAATTTTTTTATAAATTTGTCAACTCATTATTAAGCTTTAGCAGTTCCGATAATATCGAATGTTATATGTAAAACTTGTATTTCTTGGCTACGACATTGTAATCAGGCTGTTTGTTTACTCTAGTAGATCATGACAAAACTTTCAAGGATTACAGAAAATCTACACTAGAAAAGAAAAAGAATCTAACGTGTAGACAAATTTGTAGATTATGTGGACTCCAATATTTACGATTATAAATGAATTATAAGGTGAGGTTTCGTGGTGTCACTTCATCTTGATTATCATATTTTATATGTTAACGTCTGTTTAAGTAATTAGTGTATAAATAATAGACCAGTTGCAAGGTATGACTGATTCAAGTATCCATATTATATATATATATATATATATATATATATATATGACACTGATAGTGATTCAAATAATACTGATAATTTCACCCATTAACCTAGTTAAGGGACTTGGCAATAATGTAACAAAAGAACATTCGATATAATACAAACAAATTGTAACTATATTGATTTTTTTAAAAAAGTTTATGTAATAATTTTTTTACCGTTAATATATATGATATAAACTATACTGATACATGAGTCATATATGATTCATATAAACTATACTAATATACGAGTCACGATTGATCATATCATTACTAATCTATTAACCTTTTCCCAAAAAAAAAAAAACTCTCTTACTGCATTCATATAAAAATATATTAACATGTGTAGATATGTGTGATTCTAGAAAGCCAGAAGCCTAGAAACAAGGACGAGAAAAGTATGGAGAGGAAATTGTGAAATTATTCCACCGGTAGGATTGACATATATGACAATCAACATATCCGTGTACAAAAAAAAAAAATCTCCGAATAACTCCGCCTACTACAAATTTGAAATCTAAGACTTATATCTTAATAATATTTTCTTGTATATGTATATATAATATACACATTCCATTAGGTTGGTGGGATATTTAACCACTCTTCCAGAGTAATTATTTTAACCTTGTATTAAGACTTAAACTAACTATGACCTCTATAGACTGTTCTATCTATTCAACCAGAAAATCCAATGTGAACAAATTTTGATCTCCTAGCTAGGGTCGGTTAAATTAAACTTATAACACTAACTTAAGAAAAACATATACTAAAATAACTTTCTTTTTATCCGTGGTAACCATCCCATCTTTTTGATGTTTTCTCTACAATTATAAGAAATGAAGTTTATTTGGGGGACCAAATACAGTATGTAAATTTTCGTTGTTTCCTAAGATATTTTATATGAAAGACAGATATATGATTTGGGTCATTTTATTTACCTACGTATCAAGAAATAATTGGGTCCACCAAATCCATATTTTGGTTCACACCCGACAATCGAGGAAATATTTGCACGAAACATTTTAACATAAAATATGAGTTATACAATTCGAAGTATATATGCATAAGAGTCGCAACGCAATCTGATATCCGAAAACCCAACTTGAGCGTATATTAACATATTTTATTTTAGAACATTGCATGTGTTTATTTGTATGGATGTATATGGTAGTGTGAGATAAGCCAAAAGACAAGTGTCAATAGAGTAAGATGGATGCAATGTGTCAATAGAGTAATAGGGATGCAATGATAAAATATGGAAGCGTTTCCTTTATAATCGCTATAATTTTAAGATTGATATAACAGTTTATAAATTTTGACGATTAGTCTATATTTAGAATTATAATTCTCATATATAATAATTAATTGCTGAAACGAGTAAAGAATGGAGAAGCCATGCATGCATGTTCACATTACATTGGGCACTAGGGTTTCATGGTGGGTAGAATTTGGTGAAGTTGGTTGGACAAATCTCACGTAAATCCATATTATGTTTCTATAATTATATATTTTATGCAGATATTAAGACGGACGTTATTTTATAAACATAGTAATGCAATCTAAAAGGAACATTAATATATACGCCGACAAATATTTTATTTGACACTACAGTAAATATATATAAGGTCATTTCTACACACATATGTTATAATAATAATAAAACTAGGATACGTATGCGTGGAGAAATACCTTGAATCGTCAAAATGTTAGCTGTAATTATCAACAGTTGAAAAAGACTACCCGTGGCCGCTTCTACCTCAAGATCAGTATTTGGTACACGAATCATTATTTATTTTAATATATAGTTGAGTTATATAATTATATATATGTATATAAACCCCATCTATGTCACATTAATTATTGAAAAGCTTTTGGCAGTCAATCTCCTTCGTCTTCTTCAAGAGAGAGAGGAGAACCATTCTTCATATTTTTGTTGCCTCAAGTTAGAAGACAACAAAAAAATGGAAGATAATCTTCCTCCAGGGTTCAGATTTCATCCTACAGACGAGGAGCTCATAACGCATTATCTAGTTCGGAAAGTCTCCGATACAGGATTCACCGGTAAAGCTGTCGTCGACGTTGATCTTAACAAGTGTGAACCTTGGGATTTGCCAGGTAAATATACTTTGATAATCATTATAAGATATGTTTCTTGTATACTGTTCGCCCGTGTTTATATCATATCCAAATAAATTTTGTTCCCTAATTTGTCCAACAATAGTTTTGGGGATAAGAATATATATGTGGGTATGCTATATCTGTTCTATATTATTTGTCTATGAATTTTCATAAAATAAATTTAGAAAACATAAGAGTATAAAATATTATATGTAAAATCAATCAATCATGTCTCCAGCAAATAGGATGAAAATGGATTAGTCATACGACATACCATAAAACATCACTAGAAGACATAATATACTTATATAACAATACATATAGATGAATACGTGCATTATATACCACTTAATATAACTTATATAAATGAAACCATAGTTTATTTCAGCGACCATATATTTCATTTCTAACTACGTTTATATACAGGTGTATCTAGCCTACCAAACATGTGGATAATAGATACCATATTTATAATTTTCTAGCTAGTTGGTTAATTAATATTGTACTTGGAGTTATATTACATTTATCCAGAAAATTGATAGTATATATGTATATACTTAGGCTCATTGTGATGTCTGAGGCGATTACTAATTAAAATTAGCCCATACCTATATATGCGGCTATGCTAATGGTATCAAAATAATGTGTACATATGCAGCCAAGGCTTCAATGGGAGAGAAAGAATGGTATTTCTTCAGCCAAAGGGACCGGAAATATCCAACCGGTTTGAGGACAAACCGGGCAACAGAAGCCGGATATTGGAAAACCACCGGAAAAGATAAAGAGATATACCGAAGTGGAGTGTTGGTTGGGATGAAGAAAACCCTAGTTTTCTACAAAGGAAGAGCTCCGAAAGGTGAGAAAAGCAATTGGGTTATGCATGAGTACAGACTTGAGAGCAAACAACCCTTCAACCCCACAAATAAGGTACATACCTAGTTAATTTAACACCAAAAATAAAAGTTCTGACAATGCATATATATATATATATATAGATATGTATCATGATACATATGTATTCTATGGACCATGGGTTTTTATACCCGACATATGCCTCGACTCATAGACCCTTTAATAACCCACTTAATTATACACCTGCTTTAAAAGTAAAAATCATAAATAGTTGGTTTAAAAAAAATTAATACATAATCTTGATTCTTTGAATTTTCAGGAGGAATGGGTTGTATGTAGGGTATTCGAAAAGAGCACGGCAACGAAGAAAGCACAAGAACAACAACCTCAATCTTCACAACCATCTTTTGGATCTCCATGCGATGCGAATTCATCAATGGCAAATGAATTTGAAGATATCGAGATTCCGAATTTGAATTCAAACTCATCAACCATCGATTACAATAATCATATCCATCAATATTCGCAACGCAATGTTTATTCAGAAGACAATACTACAAG
>NC_025699.1:9539118-9542341 GCF_000633955.1 Camelina sativa | reverse complement strand
ATAATCTTGATTCTATGAATTTTCAGGAGGAATGGGTTGTATGTAGGGTATTCGAAAAGAGCACGGCAACGAAGAAAGCACAAGAACAACAACCTCAATCTTCACAACCATCTTTTGGATCTCCATGCGATGCGAATTCATCAATGGCAAATGAATTTGAAGATATCGAGATTCCGAATTTGAATTCAAACTCATCAACCATCGATTACAATAATCATATCCATCAATATTCGCAACGCAATGTTTATTCAGAAGACAATACTACAAGCACGGCTGGTCTCAACATGAACATCAACATGGCTAGTACGAATCTTCCTTCTTGGACAACAAGTCTACTTGGTCCGCCTTTATCTCCAATCAACTCTTTGTTGCTCAAGGCTTTCCAAATTAGGAACACTTATGGTTTCCCAAAAGAGATGATTCCCAATTTCAATCCGTCTACGCTTCAACAACAAGGAGCCTCCAATATTATGCAAAATGGTTCAAGTTCGGCTCACGTGCAACCACAACCGGAGGAAGCGTTTAATATGGACTCCATATGGTAAAGGGGATTCAAATCACGTATATTAAATTTGAAATTCCCTACTCGTTCTTCTATTGAACTCTCCATCAATTTTATCAATTGTACTATTTACACACACAAAGATCATTTATGGGATCAAGTAAATTAGTTAGTGTATCTTTTATGTGAAAGTTAGGGAAAAGCTTCTTAACATTTACACCCAAGAAAAAAAGAAAAAAAAAAGTAGGGAAAAGTCTTCCCATGCATGTCTCTATACGTCATTTTATGTTTATAGCTAAAAGGGGACAAAGAAACGTCTTATAACCTTTGTAATTTTTATTTTATTTTATGTATAAATGCTTGTACATTGGCCGTCCGAGCCAGTAAATTAAGAACAGATCGCAAAGGGAGACCAAAAAAATCCAAATGAATATCATCAGCTCTCATCGATTTGGATATTTTTGAGTTGCATTTGGTTTAACATAGAGCACTAATGCATGGGTTGGTTGATGCTGAGTAGTCGATTTGAAACTTTGCTTTCTCAGTTTACGGCTATGATGAGTATATTACATGCCAACTTCTGCACATTGATGTAATGTCATATTTTGGATCTTAGCCAAACTTTAAAGTGTACGACTAAGTATGCAATTGTAGGATCATGCAACTGCTAGACCGAGCGGCCAGAGCAACAATTCTCGGTTGACTAATGGTTTTCCAGTATGCAAATGTTCTTCAGACCACTAAGGCAGTACAGAACTACTAGTCGAGAGACGACTTAAGACATGGGCACTACCTTCCTGATATACATTTGATTAAATTACAATAGTTTTTTTGATATAATGATGATACACTGGCAAAACTTAAAATGTATTTGAAACAAAAACTGTATATAGATGCTACTTTTTTCCCCACGGCCTAGGCTGAAAGACTGACAGGTTCTGCTTTTTGAACTCCGAAGATTTTGTGATCTCTGCAACAAGAGACTTTACCTTATACACGTCGACAATGAATCGGCACTTGTTTTTTTTCTTTTCCAGTCAGTGTAAAGAACCATTTCTGTGATATCTCATCGTCAGCTTCAACCTCCTGAGATAGGACAACGCATGTGTCAAAACACTTTCAGCTTAGCGAGATGAATTATCAGCTTCTTCAATACTAGAAATAGCAGATTCGCCGTCACTTTCATCCCAATCACTCTCATTATCCTCCACATCATCTTTCTCATCCTCGTCATCATCATCATCATCTTCATCGTTCTCCCATTCTGATTCATTGTATGACGGGTTCTTTGCGGTCTACAAAAAGCAGCAGGTAGGTGAATCAGAGCAGAACACGAAAGCAAAGGGAGCTTAATAGTGTCAGAAGATTAACATTATATATTGAATATTAAACATTGAAAAAAACCACTTACAAGTTCGCTTTGCATTTGCTCTATTGTTCTCTCCAGTTCAGAGATATGCTGACTAAGGGCCTGCAATAATTGCCAAAGAGAAGTTTAGTAAGTAACTAGTGAATATAAATACAATTTGTGTAGAAAATTTCAGGAATTTCCCACCTCATGGCGTTGCATTGCGATGGATCGTTTCAATGCTTTTGCTTTTGTCAGAAGATTTCTTGGTCTCAAGCTAATGGGTCTCCTGTAATTCTTCCCACGGTAATAGATAAGAGCAAATCCTTTAGGAACCTTTTCTATTGCCACAAGAACTCCACCGCTCTCGTATTCCAGTAACCGAGCCGTGTCCTCAACAAATGCAAGGACCTTCTGTTTTGATATAAGCTTCACCAATTCTCTGTGCTTCCAGTGCAGATGCATATTCTCGATGACTCCATCGAAAACACCACGGATACCTGTTAGGTCCACGTTAAAGAAACAGTTAATTCATATAACAAGACGACAGATGTTCCATTTTATTACAACCTCTTAATTACTGCACACATACAGGATACATCAACAATGCTTAAGAGAGCAGGACTCACCTAAGGGTAAGTATGCCTTCATTTTCAACCCCACTTTTCGGAACATAGCTCTTTCTTCCTCGGAGATGACCTCTTGATCATAATCAGGTCCATTTGGAATCATAGAGGCTTCTATTTTGGACAACAGTTTCTCTGCTCGTTGAAATTTCGATTGGGCCTGTTACAAACCAAGGGAGAAGTTAGATACACAAATGGCAACTAACTATCACAGTTGCCACCCGACATCCACAATAGACCTCAAGTTACAAATTAGCAACCAGAGATAAAATAGTCTACTTACAAGGTTTAGTTTGTGCTGGATTCTCTTAACAACTCTCGTATTTGCCACCCTTGAAGCCTCTTCAATCATCTTTTCTCGATGGTCTGGAGTTACTTCTTTCCCCCATCGGGCTTGAGCCTCATAAAACTCGGCCAGAGTGCCAGCTTCTGCTGGTACTTTGTCACCAACAGGCTGAACAGCCTCAATGTCGCGAGTTCTTACCCTCTCTTCGACATCTTGAATCTCTTCTGTTAATTCTTGTCTTTCTGCCAAAACTATGTCACCAACAGGCTGAATAGCCTCAATGTCGCGAGTTCTTACCCTCTCTTCGACATCTTGAATCTCTTTAGTTAATTCTTGTCTTTCTGCCAAAGTAGCTGCAACACTTGAAGGAAGGAAGTCTTTCCCACGGTATATTACAATGTAATACTTATTTCTGAGCAGCAAGACACCTCCTGTCAATGCCTATAGTAACAAGACAAGAG
>NC_025699.1:9524988-9538819 GCF_000633955.1 Camelina sativa | reverse complement strand
CTGAACAGCCTCAATGTCGCGAGTTCTTACCCTCTCTTCGACATCTTGAATCTCTTTTGTTAATTCTTGTCTTTCTGCCGGTACCATGTCACCAACAGGCTGAATAGCCTCAATGTCGCGAGTTCTTACCCTCTCTTCGACATCTTGAATCTCTTTAGTTAATTCTTGTCTTTCTGCCAAAGTAGCTGCAACACTTGAAGGAAGGAAGTCTTTCCCACGGTATATTACAATGTAATACTTATTTCTGAGCAGCAAGACACCTCCTGTCAATGCCTATAGTAACAAGACAAGAGGTAATGAAAGATTTTAGCCTTTCCGTGTAAATATTTAAACGTCCTAAATCCATAGAACTGGGCTCAGGGGGATGACAGATACTTTCTACTATTTTTTTTTATCAATATATGGACTGCCTTAGTATTTCTTTTTCCCTATTATTGAACTTTAGAGAAATAAAAAATAAGAGAGACCTTCAGCTCATCCGCCATCAGTTTGTTATTTGTATTCTGGATACCTCGCTTCACAGCGATCTTTGCAATCAGACTTTTCTCCCAGATCTGGAGTATCGCAGCTGCCAATCCTTGGTGATTTCTGTTCCTGCCTGTAAAGAGCATATTCAAGTTTAAAACCTCAACACACCAAACAGCAGAACCATCTAGGAAAAAAAATCATCTAGGATCAGAAAGCATCTTACCAAGAGCAAAATGGCATGGGAGAGTTTTACCAATCTTCCTGAGATTTGTCATTTCAGCATTGGTCAAATTTGATCTCATCCCAGTAGGAAGAAGCCTGAAAGGTGTTTTATAACCAGGAATTGTAGGAGGTAGTAAGTCAGCGTCCACAGGTAGCACCCCAGTACCCCACCATTCTTGAAAACGTGTGCCTAAGCTGTCTAATAGATTGTTAAATTCGATTTCTTCTTCTGTCATATTCTCCTTGCGAATAGGGTTCTTGATGATCGGGTCTCTGATTACCAAAGGTGGACTTTGGTTATCTTTGGCATTTGTTGCTTCATCGCCAGCAGACGATACATCAGGGACAAAAAGAGTCTCTTTAGGTACGGCCACTCGATTAGAGATCACAGAAGGTCCTTGATAGTCAAGTCCACGGTAAACCACCATTACACTTCCGGCTCTCCATATCACCATTCCACCAGTTCGACGCTGCCCATCAGAGTAAAACTAATCAGTTTTCTGTGAAACTTTAACATGCATCTCCTGCACAGTCTTGTTACTCCAAAAAATTCTAACAGCCGTGCTCAGCTCTATCTCTAATTTTTCCAGACCTCAAATATACCTTATTTACAACTACGTCACTATTCCCAAGAGAGATCAACCACAAATTCCTACTGTTCTAATAAAAGCTCTACAACCATTCTATTACAGAGCTAAATTGAGCTTAGGTACTTCACAGTCTCAAATATTGTCCCTAAAAGGACCATATCACTTTTGTGAAGCGAATCCCTAATAGATAATGAAAACCGTTCTCATGAGATAATCTCGCATCATGTTTTGTACCTCAAATTCAGCTAAATATCTTACAAACCTCCTCTACAATGAAGTATGTAGTGAACTATGCAAGAGAACTAACTAACCTCAACAATCTCATGGGCCGTCTTCATGTCACGAGCAAGCACTTCGTGGAACTTGAGCCTCACAAGTTCTTCTTTCCTCCACGTATCATGAATCTTCTCCATCACAGCCTGCGTTAGCCCAGCTTTTGGTATATTAATCCTTACCCTCAAATACATTCCATCCCTCCTCAGCCGACGTAACTCAGAATCCTCAACCGTAAGCTCCGCCAGTGATGGAGCTCTAGCTCTCCTCTTCATCATCACCGCCGCTCCTCCTTCTCCTTTAACTCTCTCCGCCGCTTGTTCTTCCTCATTCTTCTCCCATGGCAATAACACCTCATCCTCTTCCTCACTCTCTTCTCCCTCAGCAAGCATCATATCAGGCCTCACCCACTCTCTCTTCAACAAATCCCCCAATCTCTCTTCTCCAGTCACCGGCTTCACATCACCGCCGTTAATTCCACCTCCCTCGTCATCTTCCACATCCTCCTCATCATCCGAACCTAATCCTAAATTCCTTAGCCGAAGAACAATCCTATCAATCGCGTTTTGTCCTTTACCCCGCTCCAGATACCGAAGCTTCGCTTCAGCTTCCTCCTCCGCCGACCGAATCTTAGCTCCGCCGTGTTTTTCGCCGACATGATCACCGCGAGCTTCGGAGGATGAGGGAGGCCACTTATCGATCCAAGGAGGACTAGGTTTATGATTCCGATTATCAATTCGACGGTTGTTATGGCTCCTGTTGTTGTTGCTACGCTCACTCGTACGGAGCGAAGAGAATGGCCTAACGATTTGATGACGCGAGGGTTTCACACCCAAGGAATAGAAGAGCAATGCGTGGAGCGAAGGAGACGAACAGTAGCGAGAGGTCGAGGTCAAAGGAAGAGAGCTTCTCAGTGGCATTTCAGTAAAATTAAGCGGAACCAAAGCCATTGACACACTGAGGAGAAAGCTTTCAGCGAAATGTCTTCTTCGCCATTGTTTTTGGGATACTGAGAGCAGAGACGGATAAAGCTGGTTTGGATTACTCGACCATACGGATAAGATTGTTTTGGGTTTTTAAAGATTTGGGTCTTTAAAATGGGCTTTTAAAGCCCATTACTAGGGGATTAAGTTAAAAAATAATTACACAAGTGAAAAAGTTATATAAGCGGCGGAGTCGGGTCTTAGTAAAACCGGATTCGTTGTCGTTGGGTCACCGGCCGTGTTCTAGACAGTTTCGCCGTGAATTCGAAATTCAAAGTGAGATACGTTTGGTTCTAGTTTGGCAGTTTCTGCCGCCAATTTTTGTTCTTTTTTTCGGTGAGACGAAGGAGATATCATGGGTCGACCTCCCAGTAATGGCGGTCCGGCGTTTCGATTTATCCTACCCGAGGTTAATCTCGATTTCTTTGTAATGTGATGTGTTTGGTGTTAATTTTGAGCTCCCCGAGCTGAAAATTTTGATTTTTTTTTTGGGTCGGTTTGGTTTCTTAGATTTGGGTCTCGTTTTGGGTTCATGATATGATAGGGTTTAGATTCTGAAGATCAGTTGAGATTTTTTATAATTAGCTATAATAGAAACTTGACTTGTTGTTTGAGAAATTTGCGTTAATCTTTATGCGAGACTTGAAGGCAATTCGATGTGTGTTCTGAAATCAATTGGCTCCTACTTTGTTAATTGGAGTTATTGATAAGTGTTTCCATGTGTCTTTTGTTCTATGGTTTTTGTCAGTTCTCTGAAAAGGTTTTATCTTGTTTACTATGGCTGATGTTTAATGTTATATAAGGTGAATGAGATGGAAGCAATTTTGCTACAGCATAATACAGCAATGCCAGGTCGACATATTCTTGAAGCTCTTGCTGATAAGTTTAGGTATTTACTTTGCTGTATCTCAATTTTATTGGTCTGAAAGCACTTCTTGTGTCTTTATCATCTAAAAACTGGTACACATTTGTTTTCTGTCTCAGTGAATCACCTGAGCGGAAGGGGAAAATTGTTGTGCAATTCAAGCAAGTACTGGTCTTTTCATTCTTGATTCTTGAGTTTTTCTAGACAGAGTCTGTTGGAATTGTTTTTACTTAATTGGAGTGTCGTTTCTATGCAATCGTAGATCTGGAACTGGTTCCAAAATAGGCGGTATGCTTTGAGAGCAAGGGGAAATAAAGCTCCTGGGAAGCTAAATGTATCTTCCATGCCGCGTATGGATTTGCCAAATCAGATGAGAAATGTGATGCAACCATTAGCCGCTCCTAAAACCACTCATATGACTGGAAATCTACCCGGCATGACTCCTGCCCCTTCCGGTATTTTAGGTGCCTTATATATTTTACTCGCAGTCAAATAGCTTGAGAAGCTTATGTATTTAGATAGGTTTCATTGGATTATTCAGTTTTATTTTCTTGTCCATAAGTCTAGATCAGTATGGCGTATATTGCATAGATGCCATTTTCATAACTGTTTACTGCTTTTTCTCATAGTTCCTGGTGTCATGAGGAGTGGTTCAGACAACTCCTACTTGGAATTTGAAGCCAAATCTGCCAGGGATGGTGCATGGTGATTCCCTTGCACTCGATCTTCAGTATTTTTGACTGACTTATGATAGTTTTCAACAATATCTTTACATTCCACTGCTTTGCTCTGATATGTGTCTCTTTTGGTTACTTACAGGTATGATGTGCAAGCTTTCCTAGCACATAGAAACTTGGAGATTGGTGATCCGGTAATTCCTAACACATTTCTAGTTGACTTCTTTGTTCCCCCTCTTAGTTTTGCTAACAACAAATCTTTCTTTTGGGTCTTTCAGGAAGTGCAGGTTCGGTTCGCGGGTTTTGAAGTTGAAGAAGATGAATGGATAAACGTCAAAAAGCACGTAAGGCAACGGTCTCTCCCATGTGAAGCATCAGAATGTGTTGCAGTTCTTGCCGGAGATCTCGTACTTTGTTTCCAGGTTTAGAACTTTGTTCTCTAAGCATTTAATGATAGGTGTCATGTAAGTTTATCCCTGACTGGATATTTTTTTATAACATCTTCAGGAAGGAAAAGATCAAGCTCTTTACTTTGATGCCACTGTTCTTGACGCACAAAGAAGAAGACATGATGTCAGAGGTTGTCGTTGTAGGTTCTTGGTGCGTTACAGCCACGACCAGTCCGAGGTTGGACGATCATCTCTCTCGCTATCTCTTATCATTTTGTTTACCCATCAGCTCCATTTGGTTTCATGGTTGAGACCCTAAAGCAAAACCCTTCTCACTCACCTATTTTGGATTTCTTTGCTCCCAGCAGGAAATTGTTCCCTTGAGGAAGATTTGTCGGCGGCCCGAGACAGATTACAGGCTACAACAACTTCACAACGTTGTAAATGATTTGGCTAACTTGAATCAGCATCAGATACCCGCTCTAGATGCGGCTGCAAAAACCTCTCTTTCACAATCCGGAGCTTCAGTTCCCATTGTTGCACCGGAGCCGAAAGATCGGAGCTTAAGCACCACTCCAGCCACTTCGGTTCAGCCTAGCTCCAATGCAGCAGCTGTCCCCGCTGGTTCTTCCTAGGCCATGTAATTTCTATCCCCTTTTGTAACCGCCATTTTCACAGTTACTAGTAGAGCCGTAGGGGTTAACTCGGGATCATATGCATGTGTAATCTCACACAATGACTTAGTCATCTAAAGCTGTATCATGCCATGTTACTTGATCCCTCATGTATGATGTAATAATTATGGTTTTGTCCGGTTTATTCATCATCTGATGATCACCGGTTACTCTTTGAACAAACATGTTCGAATTCTGTGGATTTATTCTTAAGGCTTAATTTACAAGTTAGGAATCTTACCTCGAGTCATTTAGCTTTTTGAAACATTTGTGGGAAAGAGAAATTATTAATGCGAAAAGTATCTTACTGTGATGAGCAGACTGAATAACCTTTAGGTAAAAACTATTTTGCTTCTGTAGGTTTCTGTAAATTATTGATCAGACTAGACACAGGAAAAACAGTTTTACAAACAATTATAACTGTCTTTATTGTTACTGAATAACAATGGGAATAAAAAGAAACTTACAGCTTGATGTTTCTAACTTTGTAACAAGGGCTCAACTCTCTCTGAACATTTAATCCAATGCACTAGATATCTATCTATATACATTATAGATGATTGTTTGATCTGAAAACAGACTACATTGGTGCGGGTAATCTCCGGCTATAGGATCCTGTCCCCGAACCTGACCCTGATCGAGATGGGGAATGAATCTGTGCTTGAACCGGAGATGAGTTAAGAATCTCCTTGCCAAGGTCTTTGATCTTGTTGATAAGCAGCATTTGCTCTGTCTGAAGCTGAACCAAATACTCTTCTTGTTCGTCCTCCAAACTTTCCAACTCTCCTAAAGCTTCAGCAAGGCCTTCAAGATCTCCATCGTCAATCAAATTCTGAAACTTTATCATCACCTGCTTCATTTGATTGGACAACAACAGAGCTTTGTTAAACGGGGAGCCAGAATCCACGCTGGCGCGTCTCTGAACCTCTTTGACTTTCCTCGTGACTCTGACATGGATCTCGCCGTGTGTCACTCCTTGGAGAGGTATCCACTTATCGGCAGTCTCGTTTGGCTTTAACCCTTGGTACTCCACGATGCAGTTACCTATACTTGATGTCGGAAGTAGAGTGTTATGGTCTTTGACATGTAGCTCCAAGGAGCTCCCATCATCTGGAAACTCCATTGTCTGGTTCCATTTCGGTTGCAATGTCTTAAATATCACCTGAAAACAACAAAATCTCTTAAGTTTTGTTTCCTAATCTCTTTAAAATGTCTTTTTTGCGTCCAAACCATTGCTTTAGTACCTTTGTTCTCTGTTTCTTCTCTCCATATTGAACTCTAACGTAAGGATCACTGGTTCCTCTAAGATCCGCAGCCACAAGATCTCGCGCTTCAACAAGAACCAATTCAATTAAGCCTTTACTAGAATCTGCCTGCGAAAAAGCCGGAAAAAAAAGCGTAAATAATCAATGAGGCAAAAAAGGAAGAGACAGAGAGTGATGTTTGTCAAACACTTACTTCACTGTACTCAGGAGCCACAGCTTCGATCAAAAGCTCTATTTCTCCAGAATTAACATCTTCAAGCGGAACCCATATATGCATTTCACTGTTATTGATTCCTTGAAGACTCAATGTAGCTGTACCAATGTTGTCCGTGCCAAGCATCTCTTCTCTATAGCATTTCACCTTTAAATATTCTTCTCCAGCTAACTCTTCGAACTCAAATTTCTGGTTCCAGCCACTTTCTGCTGCGTTAACTATCTTCGTCTTTTGTATAATCTACACAACATTCAAGAACATGGCCCGCCTCTTAGATTTTAAGATCGTGCAGCAGCCATTTAAAGCAAAATCATGTAAAAGATTTACTTACTTTTCCGTAGTGTAACTTGACAGAGGCGTCACATTTTCCGGACTTATCCTTAGAAACAAGGTTCTTTCCAGACAAAACAGTCACAATAATCTTCCGACCGGTTTTGGAGAGATGAGTAGAGGAGCTGTCGAGGGAGTGTAAAGAACTCGAATGAACGCTATTCAAGCTATGTGAGCCATCAGAGAAATGCCATTCTTTTATAAGTAGCTTGACGGTCAGCTATAGAGCAAAACACACAAATAAAGTGAATTGGCCAAATTGAGTAAAGAAGTTTATTGGAGTAGTAATACATAAAGAAGAAATTGTATCATCTACCTCGCCAGAGCTAACTCCTTCAAACGGAACAACCATCTCGATTTCTTGACCACAGAACTCAGCGTGTTTGGCAATCACACCGTTATCAGATCCAACGGCCCAGAACATTGTTGAATCATCACCTACGTATTTCATCTGTACATTCCAAAGAGAGAAAGATGAACAAACAAGTAACAGCCAGTAACAAAAACTAACTTAAAATGTCCTTATTATTCATTAATTTACCTTAACTTCACAGCTAGCGAGACTGTCGTATCTGACACTCCCTGGATTATTCTCATAAAGATTAAACTTAAGTGTCCCTGTGTTGTCATGTAAAATCATGTTAAACGTTGATTGATAAGCTGGATTCGGTCCTGACTTCATCTCGGTTCGTCGAGAAAGCTGTTCGAGTTCAACTTCAACAAATGTCTGAACAGGTTTGCTACTACTGCTACTGCTGCTGTTTCCGCTGCTACCTTCTGCAATTTCGGAACTTCTCGAGGGGCTTCCACGAAGAACACTGCGGTGAAGATTGCTACCAGAGACTACGGTTACATAGATTATTCCCCCGACGGCTGTTTTGTGAAGTTCGGTTGCAGGTAACGAGAAACATCCCCGGCGTGGCTCTACCATCTTCTTGTTCAACGTTTCTGTTAGGATTTTGACCTGTAAATGGACTTTTGTAACTGAAACTATTCTTGGCGGTAAAAAAACTGTATTAGAGATATAAAATATGGGAAACAAACCAGCCAAGAGGAGACACCGGGAAGCTCTGTCGCGGGAAGAGACTGGCCACCACCACCACCAAAAGCTACTCCAATTCTAACTTCAGGGTTCGATACAAAGGAATAGAGCAATGCTTTTCCTTCAAGAATCGGTCTGATCAGAATCTGCAAGAAGATACAGTAAATAAACCAGGAAGAAGGCTATGTAAAGGAATATATTTACACTTTTAGCAGGTTATGCGAGCTTTCACTTACATCGCCTTTGATGCAAAGACTGTTGACAACGATTCGTGCTGTTCGATTAAACGGTTTGGACAGCTTGGCTTGCAACAAGATACTTAGATCTGTTGTGTCCCAAGTGAAATCTAATCGCATAATTTTCTATACCACCAGAGAAGGAAAAGAAAAGGTAAAACATCAAAATACAACCATTTATTCAAATCTTTGCAGCTTAAATATCAAAGTAATCAAACCTGTTCCCCTGATTTGGACCAACAAGTTCCATGGAGTCCCAGCAAAGGAGGGCATGAGCCAAGAGAAAACTCCAACAATTGTATATTTTCCTATCGAAAACCGATACAAATTAGCATCACTGTGTCCAACTTTTCTTAGAAGGAAGTGTAATGGAAAAGGGAGAGATTGCTTACTATTAGTCTTGACCTTCGTTGTCTCAGTCGTTTCTGCGATCAAAAGTTCATGTTTTATTGTCTTTAAATGACCCAAGGAATCATGTACAGCTCGAGTATATGGGCAGAACACACATTTTGGATAAGAAAGAGAAAAGTTAAGAATAAGAGCTCACTCACCTCTACCATGGAAGCAAATCTGAGAGAAAGTTTCTTGTTCATGAAGTTTAGCCAAATTTCAGACAGCAACTTGTTAAGCCATTGACAATGTTCCAAAGGAGTTATCGTCTGGAGAAAGCCACAACGCGCTACTCTTATAAGTTATAACATCGAGCGATATAATATAACGACAGGTAATCAAAAACTAGGGTTAAAGAAATTCTCACCGACGCATTGAAAACGTGTTGCTTCCACTTCTTGGTAAGATCTTCTGCAAGTATTGCCCTTTGGTAACTTCCATACTGCAGCAAAACATATGATCACATTGGAAAAACACAGCAAGACTTTAGCTTTACTTATCCACTCTCTAAGTTCAGAGTTGTGCACACGAACACACTTATCAAGTCTACATAACAAAAACCCCCTAACCAGTTTTTAGTACATAGGCTAACACAAACACATGAATGAAACTCAATTAGCTAAGATTGTAAACTAATCCATGAAAAAAGCAATTTACCAGAACTATCTACCTCATGAGTGGGAAAGATCAAACTCTTTTTGTAAATGGTAAAGTTGTTAGATATAAACAAAAAAGCATAAAAGCGTTCCAACTTTATCTGAGGATTCTAAAGTATTCAGATTCAACGGATCCAGACAAAATTAACCAGCGGTTTAACAAGAACCGATCAATTATCAAAGGGTCAATGGAATAAAAAAAAAAAAAAAAGGTGATTCTTTTGAGAAACAAAACGAACCTGAAGAGCAGCCCAAACGGCGACAACAAGAGGAACCCAATTGGAGAAAGCAAAGACCCATCTCTCAATTGCCCAGAAAGCTAACACCAAAGGAACAAGCAACAACAAGGAATGTCTCTCAGCAACTAGATGATTTA
This sequence comes from Camelina sativa, assembly GCF_000633955.1. Classification (NCBI taxonomy): domain Eukaryota; kingdom Viridiplantae; phylum Streptophyta; class Magnoliopsida; order Brassicales; family Brassicaceae; genus Camelina; species Camelina sativa. Next base: position 9,529,169 of record NC_025699.1, on the reverse strand, counting down.
CAAATTCTCTCGCAGCTTCAGTGTTTATGAAACCTTTCCTCTTAATTCTCCTACCCATCTCTTCAAATCACCCTTCTTCACAAATCTATACACCCCGGTCAATATAATTTCTCCATCCAGGGTTTTTTTTTAATTATTCCGGGAAAATCTGAAAGCTTTTATAAGTCAAAGCTCTCGGAAACTAAAGTGACGAAAGTAAGAAACTTTCCTTTGGCGGTGTCTTATTCTCTTTTTATTTTTTTTATCCCACCATTTGATATCTTCAACAAAACTTGAGAGATCCACGGACGGACGAAGAAGAACGAAATTTCTGAAAAAAAACTGAAAGAAAAAAAGAGAAAAGTCTCCGGGGGAAGTTTCGAATAAGAATGAGGTTTTTTTTTTTTGTGTGTGTGTCAGACAAGAATTTCGATCTCCTAATTATTTGTCGGAAACTCACAGAGTTCTTGCCAGAGAGAGGTAACGGATCTTTAGACAAAATGAACAGTGTGGGCAAAGTAAAAACCTCTTTTTATTTATGCAAACATTAAAAAAAAAAAAAAAAAAAAAAAAAAAAAAAGACTTTACTCTACCAAAGATTAGTTATCAAAACTGGAGATTAAATAAAATACAAAGATAAAAGGAATAATATTATATGGTAGTATATATTAAAAAAAATCATATTGGTCAACACTCAACACCTAGAAGAATTGGTGTTTAATAAATAAATTTAAAATATACAAAAAGCACTCCACTTGTATTATTAATTGTTTAATGTAATTAATACTATTAACTTTAAGTCCAGAATTAAGTCCCATGTCTATATATTGATCTGAGAGATCGTGACCGTTTGTAACATTACAGTGAAAACTACTGACCGTCCGATGTGCTTGCCGCCTCTTATTGACTAGTAGTAGTACTAGTTCACTGGTCGGACTCTCGGACGTCTCTTTAGCGTTGACTATTCAGATTGTTAAAAGACGCGTGATGATGGATCATAGAGAGATCTGAGAGCGGCACATTTTGTTTTATATCCTTTGTAGTTTGTATATTGTATACAATAATTAATACTTCCAATTCTTGTTGTAAACTTTTCATTTAGGTTCTTCTTCTCTAAGTCAAGCAAGATACGAATTTTCTAAATATTTTCAAAGGCTGAAAGACTAATTGAATATTCACAGCTTTTTAGATTTATGTCGATCAATTTTACTCTTGTAGATATAAAAAGGATGTGTTTATATTTCGTATATGAACACTTTAAATGGGACATGTCAAAACGGGCACGCACTTTAAAAAAAAACTCAGAAAACTTATCCTAACTAAAAATCACATACTCCTACTATTTGTATCCAAATATGTCTGAAATTAATTAAAAAGTTTAGATGCCGACAAAAAAAAAAATTAAAAAGTTTAGATCTCCAAAATATTGAATTTAAGTCCTACTAAATCAAATAAAATTATGAAATCCAGATACTTCATATCCAAGCAACGTAAATTTTATCTATTAAAAGCCTTTTGTTTAAAGGATATAGTTTTCTTTTATATTTAACAATAAGTCGATAAACTATGTATTCATAATCCTCATATCTAATACAGTATATATCCTGTAATACTGAATAGTAGTATTCGTTATCAGAATGACAAAATCCATAAATACGAATCGGATAACAGATTTAAGTCTTCATCAAGATGAGAGAGAGTAAAGAGACTCAATTTCGCACCGCCCTTTAAATTTATTGACTTGTTGTTTGTTTTATTTAATTTAATGTGGAAGTCTTTCCGTCATAACCAGTGAGCTTCACATAAGATCTTTTTTTTTCTTTTCTTATTCATGGAGCCATCACATTGTATGCATTTACTAGATGTCGATTATATATTTTTTTAAAAATTACAAAAATAATAACAATTCCTATAGCAAACACTAAGGGGGGTGTATTGAATTTGATATTTTAGAAGATTTTAAGGTATTCTTAAATTCACTGTTATTGAATTAGTGATTTTTAAAAATCATCTGAAATCATGTGTTATTGAATCTGAGATTTATATAAATCATTTAAAATCATTCACAATCTCTTGTTATTCAATCAATAATTTATAAATCTCACTTTAAATATACTGTTATTCAAAATATCACAAATTTTTAAAAAATCTACTGAATGTGTGATTCTAGGAGATTGTTTTAACATTTTTAGTTCAAATATATGACTTACAAAATCACACCTTTAAAGGTGAAACTTTGAAGGATTTTAATAAAAAGTGTTATTTTTTTTTTCTGGAAGAACCATTACCCATTGACGACAAAAAAAACAAAAAAAGAACCCATCTCTGCAACTTCTCTTCTCCTATTCTCTATCCCTTTCTCTCTTGACTTTCAGATACATATCTCAAAAAAAAAATCTCAAATTTGTCTTTAAGCCAATCGAGTTGATCATTGCAGCGCAAGACATTGTTGCTCAATCAAGCTGATCCATCTGTGAATTGGAACCCAAAATTAGTCGTCGACTCCGCCACCTCTGGTGGTTATGGGAGTAACCACCATTCACTACAGTATCAACTGCAATCCTCACCTTCTCTGGTAGTTCAACAGAAGGAAATGGAAGTGAAACAAAATCGGGAAGTATGACTATTCTATAAGACTTCTCGTATGCAGGCTCATTGTTATCAAGGCCGCCATCAACTCCAATAGCGAGCAGAGTGGGTTTCGTAAGAGGCCAACTGCTGTTAAAGAGTTTAAATGGAGAAATAGTTGGTTTTATTCACTCTCGGAGAAGGCGGTTGCAGAAGGGAAACCAGATCAGTGTCTCCTCCATTTTGAATGGCTGGAAGAGCTTAAATTAATATAGAGTGTCAGTCTGTGTAAATTGTGTGTCTTTATTAAGTAGTACTCTCTCTCCCTTTCTGAATTCCGATCATGTAAGAATCTTCTTTTTGGTTAAAAATGTCGNAGATTGTTTTAACATTTTTAGTTCAAATATATGACTTACAAAATCACACCTTTAAAGGTGAAACTTTGAAGGATTTTAATAAAAAGTGTTATTTTTTTTTTCTGGAAGAACCATTACCCATTGACGACAAAAAAAACAAAAAAAGAACCCATCTCTGCAACTTCTCTTCTCCTATTCTCTATCCCTTTCTCTCTTGACTTTCAGATACATATCTCAAAAAAAAAATCTCAAATTTGTCTTTAAGCCAATCGAGTTGATCATTGCAGCGCAAGACATTGTTGCTCAATCAAGCTGATCCATCTGTGAATTGGAACCCAAAATTAGTCGTCGACTCCGCCACCTCTGGTGGTTATGGGAGTAACCACCATTCACTACAGTATCAACTGCAATCCTCACCTTCTCTGGTAGTTCAACAGAAGGAAATGGAAGTGAAACAAAATCGGGAAGTATGACTATTCTATAAGACTTCTCGTATGCAGGCTCATTGTTATCAAGGCCGCCATCAACTCCAATAGCGAGCAGAGTGGGTTTCGTAAGAGGCCAACTGCTGTTAAAGAGTTTAAATGGAGAAATAGTTGGTTTTATTCACTCTCGGAGAAGGCGGTTGCAGAAGGGAAACCAGATCAGTGTCTCCTCCATTTTGAATGGCTGGAAGAGCTTAAATTAATATAGAGTGTCAGTCTGTGTAAATTGTGTGTCTTTATTAAGTAGTACTCTCTCTCCCTTTCTGAATTCCGATCATGTAAGAATCTTCTTTTTGGTTAAAAATGTCGACTATCTTTGTAAGTAGATGATTTGAAACTACAGTGTGAACTGTGTGTACATGCATTGTAGAGATCTCACTAATACATAACACTAGAACAAGTGACGATGTTGAAGTCCAAGTTGCTCTTTTTTTTCTTCTAAATATCCTAAAATCACCTAAAATTCAATACTCAAATCTCACTAATCCCAAATCATTTTCTTATTAAATCATTTAAAATCTCTACCAAATAATCAAAATCTCCTAAAACTACACTAAAATCTCTCAAAATCCTAAAATATTAAAATCTCATCAAATCTCCTAAAATATTAAGTTCAATACACCCCCTAAATGTCTATTTTGTCGTTTTCAAAATTTAATAAGCACCCAAAAAACTATGAATATATTAGAATGTACATTTCGTCTTATAATCATAATAACTTGCTTAATTTATAGAGTATGCTCCCGAATTAATTAAGCACACACACATGTGTAAATCTTACAAATGCTAGATT
>NC_025699.1:9501159-9524880 GCF_000633955.1 Camelina sativa | reverse complement strand
TTTTTTTTTTTTTTTTTTTCTAAATATCCTAAAATCACCTAAAATTCAATAATCAAATCTCATTAATCCCAAATCATTTTCTTATTAAATCATTTAAAATCTCTACCAAATAATCAAAATCTCCTAAAACTACATTAAATCTCTCAAAATCCTAAAATATTAAAATCTCATCAAATCTCCTAAAATATTAAGTTCAATACACCCCCCCAATAGTACGAATCATGATTCATGGCCTTGTTTTAAAAAGACCCAAAGAAGAAAGAAAAAATGGGGATTTGGAGTTATTGAGGTTAGTAAGCTGGACCGCATTGATCGGGGGACATGCATAAAGCATAATACAACTTGTGACTCAAAATTTTTAATGAAAGTGGTACAAACAATTTACTTGTGACCACACAAAATGTAAGTATCAAATTAATTGTTTTATCTGCTAGAAAGAACTATAATGTTTACATTTTACAAAACTACACGTAAAAAACATCTACTTTCCAAATTAAGGGGGTTACAAATTTTCTCATATAAAAAATATTGGAAACAACTGAAAATGATGTTATTAGTATCCGGGTGTTAGAGAAGAGAAACTTCAATTTCGGTTTTATTACAACTCAGGGATACATCAACTCATCAAGGAAAGAAAGAGATATGGGTAAACAAATAGGATTTTGATGAGACCATGCACTCAAATGTTGTCATGGACAAGGTCTTAACAACTGGCTTACCCTGGTCTCAAATCTCTCTAACGCAATTAAATTTTTTTTCCTTATCAAACATTTTCAGCTTAATCTTAAATAAAATGAGTGTATGAAAAATAATCTCAAATCTTTCAAAGAAACAGCATAAACAGCATAAAATCCGTCTCTCACCCCCTCCCCAAGGCGACGAAGAAGGCGACTGTTATTAGAACCTAAACTCCTCTGTTGTATTATCCGGCCGGCGTCAACTTTGGCGTCGGCCGTACTACTTCTTCTCTATGCTTTTTCTTTCCTTTGTACTTTTACTTCATGTATTTGTTTTTTTAGTTCACAACCGTTTTTTTAGGGTGATCGGAAAGTGATCATGGCATTTCCCTTACGGTGGCCGCTCATATCTTCCCGAGATCCTATGAATTCAATTCTCAATAGTTTCTCTCTAAAATTCTTAACTACTTTATTTGTTTTCCTCACGGTGTTTTTAAGGTTTCGAAGGCGGTTTACTTCAATTTGTGTATTCTTCTCCTGTTTTCCCAGTGGATGCGAAATGTTTTCCTGTGTGTTAGTGTCGGCGAGAGAAAGGTTATTCCTCACCATTTGGGTGATGGCTGTTATGTTCTTCTGCGACAGTGTAAGGATTCCTACTGGAATCAACCACCGTTCGTTTGATATTCCCACAATAGATTCAACGATTCGGTGTGATGAGCAATTACAAGTGATTCCAAAGGCATATTGTGATAACAAAACCTTTCATAATGTGATAAACACAACGATCGATAAATCTCGATTTGAGTGGTGCATTGGTCGACAAGTTTGGGATCCAGGAATATCAAGCATTCCAAGAAGAGAAGCATCGGTGCGGAGAATCGGATACGCAAAAAAATTATGGGTATTAGCTATAACCAAGAAAAATGTCATCTCCTTGAGATGTTTTGTTGGGAAGCGATGTAACAGATAGATCGTTACCATTGATCGTTTTAAAGTTAAATGGAATTTCGTCAAAAGAACGATAGCCAAAGGAAACAATCATATCGGATTGAAGAAGAAGACAAAGAAGGAAGATAATATATTTAATAATCTATTAGCGTGCAAGGCTTACAAAAGAAAGCAACGGCTACTTCACTTGTTCGGTTGGATTTTCTTCATCTTAAGTTTAATCACGTTTTGGTTGTATCTGTATTCCTTACAAACAATTATGTAATCTCTGATTCAATTAATAAAATAAAGTAAGATGTTAAAAAAAAAAACAGCATAAAAAGGGGTGGTAAAATTTTATCTCCGGGATGGTCAAAAAAACAAGAAAAAACAACTTACTTGAATTGGCTTGAAGGCTATTTCTTCTCCTTCGGTAAAAATGAGTCTTCACTTTACCAACACCCTAAGGGTTTGAATAGTGACAGCGATCAGGGCAGACAAATCTGTCAGCGGATTAGAGCGCTTTTTATTTACTATTCACAAGTTTAGTCGGCAATGGTGCGGTCCAATAAATACAAAAAGAAAACCGCTACAAACCAACAGCGATCTATTTTTCTGTACAAGTAAAGTTGGTCCGCAGCGGTCTGTTGTCCGCTCTATTTTTAGAGCGGACTAAATCGCTGATGGATTTGGCCGCCCCGACCGCAGTCACCATTCAGACCCTAACTTTCCCTTTAACAACTGCAAACCGCATAATAACAAATTCAATCACTTCTTGACTTCATATCAAACCAACATTAAACCAGAAATTCCAACCATCAAGCTTTAATTAAAATTTTGTCCCCATTAAAGAAATAAATAAGTTGAGTTTTAGTACATTATCAAAATATTATTAGAAAAGTAATACATTTACTATTTGCAATTAGCAAAATAGTTGTAGGGTCCATTTGTGAAAGCATTAGTGTGTGAGTGTATAGGTGAGAGAGAGAAAATTATGTGAGAGAGGGAAAACAATAGTGTGTGGGTGAGAGAGAGAAAAAAAATTTAATCTTTTTATTTATTTTATATAGTTAGTCTAATATTAGATAATATAAATTAGTTTCATACCAATTTTTCAGATACAAAAAAAAATCTATCTTTTTTCTTTATAATTTATACTAGGAGATATCCCGTGCTTTAAGCACGGGTCAATATTTTTATTAAAAATTATAATATAATAATAAAAATTATTATTTTATTTTTTTTAAAAGTTCTTTTGTTTGAGATAATATTTATTTTTAATTTTTATGTAAATTTATTAGTCTATTTGAATACTAATTATTTTAAAATATTATAGTATTTTATTTTTGGCGTATTATTACAGTTTTATATTTTTTGTTTGTTGTATTTGCATCATTATTTTGTGAAATATAAAATAGTAATTTTAATATTATAATTTTGAGCAAATAAAAATTATTAATTTATCATCTATATAAATTTAGTTTTACTAACCCGCCAATATGGAAATTAAAACACATATTTTCATACATTGAGTAAAATATCTTCGTTTTAAAAAATTCAAATCACAACATATGCAGAAAATATGCATTTTATTAATTATAAGTATTATATGAAAATTCCAAACAATTTGTAAATAAAATAAAATAAAGATGATAGGAGAATCATAATTTGAAATCTTAACAAAATCTTTAAATTTAGTTATTAAAAATAATTGTATTGTATACTTGGATATAAAATCTTATTTTTTAAAATTCTGATTGGTTTATATATTTTTTTAAAAATAGTTATTAATTTCGTCCATAATTTAATATAGAAAGAAAATATTTTTTTAGATTTTGAGTTTTTATTTTATTTTTTAATTAATTATATTTATTTAAATTAGTTAATTAAGCTTAATTAATTTTTTCTAATAGCAATTGAATGTAATTTTCTACACGTTTTAAGGTTAGTTTCATATTTGTACTTCTCAATTAATATAGTAGGATGCATTTTTATTATTTTATATCACAACTGATGTATATGATTATTTTGTACATATTTATCGCTGGATGATTTTTAATTCATACATGCTTATTGTTGTATATGATTATTCTGAACCAACAATAAATATGTACGGATTAAAAACTATATAACAATAAATATGTACAGAATAATCATATACATCAGTTGTGATATAAAATATATTTAAAACAATAAAACAAAATGCATAACAAATTATTAAAAAACTATAGATTTTTATGTATTTGAAATTTTTTTTAAAATAAAATTAATTTATATTAGTGTATTTCAGGTTTAGATATAGGAGGTGTAACAGTAAAATTAAAGAAAAAAATAAAGATATGTAGATGAAATAAGAAATAAGAGAGAAAAACAAGAAAAATTTGCTGCTGACCCGACGTTCCCCTCTATCTCTCAGTCAGCCACCCACTTTCCTCTTTCTCACTTCTACGTTCCCCTCTAGCTCTCAGTCACCCATCCACTTTCTTTTCTCTCACTCAGCAACCTTTCTCTCACTCAGCTACCTTCTTTTCTAGCACTATATCTAAGACCGAAGTAACGTACTAAAATTCAAACAAGCCCTTAAAAAGAAAGAGCACAAACCTAGATTGTTTACAGCAGCTAAGACTGAGATCAATGGCGAGACCGGTGGAGCTTCCTAACGATTTGGTAGATGAGATACTCTATCGCGTTCCGGCCACATCCCTGAAACGGTTACGAAGTACTTGCAAACGATGGAACCGTTTGTTCAAAGAAGATAGGAAATTCGCGAGTGAGCACCGGGATAAAGCCCCAAAGGAGTTTCTATTTCTCATCATGACAGAGAAGCAGACGATTTGTCCGTTGAGCATTATCAATCTTCCATCTGTAGAGGTAAAAAGAGAGCTTAGCCTACCAGCTGATCCCTCTAAGCCGTTGCTTGAGACCAACGTCTTTCACTGCGACGGCTTATTGTTATGCGTCCGCGATTTCCCCACATCCCATTATGAAATTGTGGTTTGGAACCCGTTTACTGGTCAAACCAGGTGGATCGAAGCCCACAATCGTTGGAAGCCATTCATAACATTTGTTCTCGGGTACAACAACAACAAGTCCTCCTGCAATCAAAGAAGCTACAAAATTTTGTGCTTTAGTCCTGGTGGCAAAGATGCAGAAATCTACGACCTTAGCTCCTCTGATTCGTGGAGGAGGATTCCTGATGGTGATCTCACTCCACCAGGCTGGGGCGGTATGTTCTCTGAAGACATCGTGTCTTTGAAGGGAAATACTTACTTTTTTGCTAAGGAGAAATCTAAACCGCAACTTGGCTTGTCATTGCTCAAATTTGATTTCTCTACTGAGAAATCATCTCTGTTTGTGCGTCTTCCCTATCAGCGTCCAAGGTGCGAAATTTTGAGACTTTCTGCTGTTAGGGACGAGAAACTTTCCGTGTTTTTACAGCCCGATGATACATCCAAGGCTGAGATATGGGTGACAAGTAAGATTGATGATGACTCCACCAAAGCGGTGTCCTGGAACAAGGTCTTAGCATTTGATTTGAGCCCTCATCTTCAAATTACTGGGCTGGTAACGTTTGTGCTTGACGAGGATAAGAAAGTGGCCCTCTGTTGTGAGAGATNATGACAGAGAAGCAGACGATTTGTCCGTTGAGCATTATCAATCTTCCATCTGTAGAGGTAAAAAGAGAGCTTAGCCTACCAGCTGATCCCTCTAAGCCGTTGCTTGAGACCAACGTCTTTCACTGCGACGGCTTATTGTTATGCGTCCGCGATTTCCCCACATCCCATTATGAAATTGTGGTTTGGAACCCGTTTACTGGTCAAACCAGGTGGATCGAAGCCCACAATCGTTGGAAGCCATTCATAACATTTGTTCTCGGGTACAACAACAACAAGTCCTCCTGCAATCAAAGAAGCTACAAAATTTTGTGCTTTAGTCCTGGTGGCAAAGATGCAGAAATCTACGACCTTAGCTCCTCTGATTCGTGGAGGAGGATTCCTGATGGTGATCTCACTCCACCAGGCTGGGGCGGTATGTTCTCTGAAGACATCGTGTCTTTGAAGGGAAATACTTACTTTTTTGCTAAGGAGAAATCTAAACCGCAACTTGGCTTGTCATTGCTCAAATTTGATTTCTCTACTGAGAAATCATCTCTGTTTGTGCGTCTTCCCTATCAGCGTCCAAGGTGCGAAATTTTGAGACTTTCTGCTGTTAGGGACGAGAAACTTTCCGTGTTTTTACAGCCCGATGATACATCCAAGGCTGAGATATGGGTGACAAGTAAGATTGATGATGACTCCACCAAAGCGGTGTCCTGGAACAAGGTCTTAGCATTTGATTTGAGCCCTCATCTTCAAATTACTGGGCTGGTAACGTTTGTGCTTGACGAGGATAAGAAAGTGGCCCTCTGTTGTGAGAGATTGATGGATCACGACGACTACAGCCTCTGCATCGATAAGATATACATTCTCGGCGAGGATAATCAAGTCAGTGAATTTGCTTTTGATCCGACTACATATACAGAACCTCGGCCATTTCCTCTTAATTACGTTCCAAGTTTGGTCCAAATCTAGCTACCTGCTGGAGACTAAAAACAACCTCTACAAGATGTGGTCTTGTAGTGTTTCTTGCTTGCTTGCTTTAAACACAGTTTTTTTTTTAAGTATTATTATGGTCTAAACATGTCTCGTACCGCATATGTCTAACAAATAAGTGTTATTTTTAATTACGTTCCAAGTTTGGTCCAAATCGAGTTACCTGCTGGTTGCAACAAAAGAAAAGGAGGTGACTAAACTAGATGTGGTATTCTAGTGTTCCTTGCTTGCTTTTAAACACTAAGTTTTATGATCGAAAGAAGAAGTGTGTCTAAAAATTTCAAGCATTTCTATAATTCAATGACAAAAGTGTCTCTCATGTTCAAAGCTCCCCTGCTCCGAGTCCTTTCTATTTCACCTAAGTTACAAATTGTACAACAACTAGAAGTCATCATTACCCATTCACCTCTTAACTTGTACTACTAAGCCAAGCTGGTATGTTGCAAATATATTAATTGGTCTTTTCTCTATATCTTACAAATACACCGCTTAATCTTGCAAATATTGGACCAAAAACACAACCCACAAATTATTTAAGACCGCAGCTAAACTTGCGTTTTGCTGGGACATCCAAAGTTGAAACATATCAGAAGACGTTTACTCATAACAAACTCTTTGATTTGTCGTTTAACCTTAAGCTGTGCAAAATGTGTATTAAAAAAGAGATTCATAGAGTTACTGCAGGGAAGGAGTCATTAGGTTTTGACCAGCACTGCATCTTCCTCTCATTTCAAATTTATGTATCCCCCTGTCAGCATAACAATCTAGCAGTCAACCACAATGTTAGGGACTTAGNTAGAAGTCATCATTACCCATTCACCTCTTAACTTGTACTACTAAGCCGAGCTGGTATGTTGCAAATATATTTATTGGTCTTTTCTCTATATCTTACAAGCACACCGCTAAATCTTGCAAATATTGGACCAAAAACACAACCCACAAACTATTTAAAACTTTTGGGGCATCCAAAAGCTACCCAAATATAGAATGTATATTGAAAAGAGATCCATAGAGTTACTGCAGGGAAGGCGCCATTAGATTTCGACCAGCACTGCATCTTCCTCTCATTTCAAATTATGTATGTCAGCATAACAATCTAACAGTCAACCACAATGTTGGGGGTGAATCACATGGTCAAGCAATAAAGCATGTGCCAATAATGTACGGTACCTTGTAGCTTTAAGAGCGGGTGCCTGCACCTACGGAATCTGAATGTTTTCTGATGCAATCTCTGTATGTCTTCTGCCACAGTTACCACCACCTACAGTCTTATCTATGCCTTTTCCTTCAACAGTCCATTTTCACCAGTTTCCTCAAGCAAACTGCATAAAGAGGGTTTTCAATTATCTCAGAGGTGATCAAACAACAACTTCCTCCAATTGTTGATGTTGGCTTGATGTTATTCTCATGTTTGTTATCTCACCATTTGAAATCCCTCGTCGTTATTCCACCAGAACAGATTGTTTTTGTCAATACTCTTTTATATACATCGTCGGTAAAGAATTTTGTTCTTGTGCTCATTACCTGTCAGGAACCTGCAGAATCATTACATACATCTTTACTTTGTGATCACGAGAGCATTAAATTAGTTCAAACAAGTGAAATAGAACCTGCAAATCCACTTCCAAACTCAAAGCCTTTTGCTTGCAGGCAATGACATACATGCGTTTACCAGTTCAGTCCATGCATATTATTCACAAATTGAAAACAGATTATTTCAATGGTAAAGTGGGACAACACACGAGGAGAATGAAGGTGTTAACACTACCAAAAGAAGTTCCCCTAATTAGTTCCCCAAAGATGATAGCTGCATCTTTTAAAAGGAGATCCACACATACTCCATAGTCAAACAAATTCTCATTGGTCTACTAGATGCCCCTGGAATACTATACAACCTGGTGGACTCGGGAGACATAATCAAGAATCTGGATTTCCAAACAGGTACAAACTTAACCAAGTGAAGATAATATATATTAACAACAATAACGAGTTGTGCAAGACAAGTCATTACCTGAACTGATCGGACTCTGTTCTTTCATGTGATATGTTGCGTCAGTATGTGAAAAGGCCTGCCAATATGCAACAATGTTGCAATCCTCTCAAAGAATCCTCAGAAAGAATTTTAAAAGTTTAAACCTGGATTTTAGCATATCTAGTGGCGTAAATCTCTTCAAACCGTTATTTATTTAGAGCCTCTAAAAATACTGACGTGGCACATAGTGCTCACTTGGAACACTCTCCAGATGACACGTGGCTCGCTCACTCACTGGAAGTCTGGAACTTTATAAAAAGCCACACTCCTCTTCTACACTCCAATAATGTTTACATTTTACAAAACTACACGTTAAAAACATGATTACAAATTTTCTCATATAAAAATAATTGGAAACGATTGAAAATGATGTTATTAGTATCCGGGTGTTAGAGAAGAGAAACTTCAATTTCGGTTTTATTACAACATTTACAACTCAGGATACATCAAAGAACGACAGAGATATGAGTAAACAAATAAGATTTTGATGAGACAATGCACTCAAATGTTAACAACTGGCTTACCCTGGTCTCAAATCTCTCAAACGCAATTACAAATCTTTTCCTTATCAAACATTTTCAGCTGTGTGACAAATAATCTCAAATCTCTCAAAAAAACAGCATAAAGAGGGATGGTTAAATTTTATCTCCGGGATGGTCAAAGTAAAAAGAAAAACAACTTACTCGAATTGGCTTGAAGGCTATTTATTCTTCCGCGATAAAAAATAGTCTTCACTTTACCAACACCCTAAGGGTTTGAATGGTAACATCGGTCAGACTAGACAAATCCTTCACTCGAAGTGGTGCGGTCCAAAAAATACAGAAAGAAAACCGTTGCAGACCAACTGCGATCTATTTTTGTGTATAAATAAAGTTGGTCCGTAGTGGTCTATTGTCCGCCCTATTTTTGAAGCGGACTAAACCGCTGACGGATTTGGCCGCCCCGACCACAGTCACCATTCAGACCCTAACTGTTTCTTTTACCACTGCAAACCGTAGAAAAACAAATTCAATCACTTCTTGACTTCACATCAAACCGACATTAAACCAGAAATTTCAACTATAAAGCTTTAATTAAAACTTTGTCCCCATTAAAGAAAGAGATAAATTGAGTTTTAGTACATTTTCAAAAGATTATTAGGAAAGTAATACATTTACTATATATTTGCAATTGACAAAATAGTTGTAGGGTCCATTTGTGAAAGCAATAGTGTGTGTGTCTAGGTGAGAAATGGTTTTAGTTATACAATTTTTTGTTGGAATTGTAATATAGTAAATGTTTTAGATAAATTTTATTTGAAATCGAATTAAAAACAATGCAGCAATACTTATGTACGGATTAAAAATCATCCAACAATAAATATGTACAGAACAATCATATATATCAGTTGTGATATAAAATCTATATAATAATAACAATCCAAATAAATGCGACCAACATTTGTGTTTTTTCAATCGTACATTTTGGATATTTTCTGATTAGTCGTGATGGATCATTAAAACGGTTATTTATGAAAAGTTACAACTGTTCACTGTGAAGTTGTGTTGATTAGAACATTCGTATCTTTTGAAATATATATATATATATATATATATATATATTTATCTGTCTGAAATGTTTTCATTTTTTTTTGCCATGACACAAAGTCAACTAAAATTTCAATCTCAATAGTTTATACATTTTTCTAAATTATTTTCTAGCATTCATTTTTTTTAAAGTCAAGAAGTTCCTCTAATTTTTGATTTAACAAAAGTTTTTTGGAATGATGAATCTAATTTAATCTTTTAGTTAATTTTAAATATAAAGTTTAATGAAAATACCTAGAGTGATTTTCCAAGAGTTAGATGGATTACATAGTGAGTTTTTGGATTTGAATTTTCAATATATTTAAACCCAATCCGAATAAATTCCACTAAAAGTTGTGTTTTTTCAATCGTACCTTTTGGATAATTTTTTAAAAAAATCTGTAAAAAATTTTAAATTGTATGTTTTACAAAAAGTTGCGATTGTTCATTGTATTGATTTTTTTTGTAAATTTGCAACTGTTCATTGTAGAGTTGTGTTTATTTGAATATTCGTATCTTTTGAAATCTATATGTTTGAACTGTTTTCATTTTTTTTCCATGACACAAAATAATACAAAATTTTAATATCAACAGTTTTTACAGCTTTCTAAATTATTCTCTAACATTGTTTCTTTTAAAAGTAAAGAAACTCTTCCAATTCTTGATTTAACAAAAGATTTTTGGAATGATGAATCTAATCTACAACTTTTAGTTAATTTTAAATATAAAAATTTAATGTCTATATATAATAGCAATCCGAAAATGCCATCAAAAGTTGTGTTTTTTCAACCGTACCTTTTGGATATTTTTTAAAAAAATCTGTACAAAAATTAAATTGTGTGTTTTAGAAAAAGTTGCGATTGTTCATTATAACAATTTTTTTTTGTAAAATTGTTCATTGTAGAGTTGTGTTTATTCATATATTCATATTTTTTGAACTCTAGATATATTTGTCTTTTTGAACTATTTTCATTTTTTGCCATGACACAAAATAATATAAAATTTCAATATCAACAGTATTTACACATTTCTAAATTATTCTCTGGCATTCATTCTTTTAAAAGTAAAAATATTCCTTCAATTCTTGATTTAACAAAAGATTTTTGGAGTGACGAATCTAATTTACAAGTCTTAGTTAATTTTAAATATAAAAATTTCATGAAAATAACTAGAGTTTTTTTCAAGAGTTAGATGAATTATATAATAAGTTTTTAAATTTGACTTCTTAATATGGTAATAAAGATGTCTTCTATTTAAAAGCAGTTTATATGGATTATTAGGTGAAATCAAGTGCAGACACAACATTTGCGATTTTTTGTAGCACCTTTTCATATATTTTTTTTTAATTCAAACGATTGTATCTGTTCATTGTAAAGTTATGTCTTTTCACTATATTTTATTTATATATTTTCATCATAACTTTTTGGTCTAATAGGTGTGTCTATTTAAATAGTCATGTCTTTTGAACTCTCTTTATATTTGTCTCTTCATCAGTAACTAACAAGTTCGTTGAAACAAAATTTTCCATTTTATGTTGAATCTAAATAATTAAATATTAATATCTAATATTCAGCATTATTCTATAATCTAACTAAAATTTTAGAAATTATTATAGCAGTAGAGAAATTTAATACAACTTAATATAGAAATTATGGTTGCCACTATTTTTACCGTAACTTTTTGTTAAAAATAGTTTAATATTTAAAAATAAGAATAACAATCTGAATAAATACAAACAACAGTTGCGACTTTGCTTAGTATTTTTTTGTAAGAAAATTGTTTTTATTCCTTTTTTTTTAAACTCAAAAAGTTGTATCTGTTCATTTTAGAGTTGTGTCTTTTCACTATATTTTATTCATATGTTTTCATCACAACTTTTCGTTCGAATAGGTGTGTCTATTTAAATAGTCATGTCTTTTGAACTTTCTATATATTTGTCTTTTCATCAATAACTAACAAATCATTATTCGTTGAAACAAATTTTCCGTTTTACGTTTAATCTAAATAATTTGAATATTAATATGTAATATTCAACGTTATTCTATAATCTAACTAAAATTTTAGAAATAATTATAGCAATATAGAAATTTAATAAAACTTAATATAGAATTTATAGTTGCGTTGCGTCTATTTATCGTAACTTTTCGTTAAAAAATATTTTAAGATTTAAAATTTATATTATTTTGTTTTTAATTATAATTATTTAATAGAAAATTATATTTACTCATTCCAACCATTAGTTCAATATTCTCAGTTATGATCACTTTGTCGTAATAATTTTTTTAATTGTAGCTTTACTATAATATTTCATAAAAAAACCTTATATTTATAATACTTTAAACAATATTTTTTTGCAAAGTTGCGTTTAATTGTAGCTTTCATTTTGATGATTGTGTTTTTAGTAACAGTTTATGTTTAATGTTTATGTATTCAAACAATTTTATTACATACAAATGCTTTCATAATGTATAATTTTAAATTTTAAATTTTATTTATTTTTTTCTAAAATACTTCTCCCGCGACATCGCTAGGGTCTGAGTCCTAATATATTTAAAACAATTAAACAAAATGCATATCAAATTATATATAAAAAAAATTTGTATTTGAAAGTTTTTAAAAAAACTAATTTATATTAGAGTGTATTTTATAGGTTTAGATTAGAAAGTGTAACAGTAGAATTTAAAAAATAAAGATATATCGATGGAATAAGAAAAGAGCAAAAAAAAAAATTTGCTGCTGACTCCACGTTCCCCTAATCCCCTCTATCTCTCAGTCACCCACCCACTTTCTTCCCTCTCACGTCTACCGTTCTACGTTCCCCTCTACCTCTCAGTCACCCATCCACTTTCCTTTCTCTCACTCAGCAACCTTTCTCTCACTCAGCCACCTTTTTTTTCTCTCACTATATCTAAGACATACAGAGTCAAATATACTGCTTATTAAACGTACTAAAATTCAAACAAGCCCTTTGAAGAAAGAGCAAAAACCTAGATTTTTTACAGCAGCTGAGACTGAGATCGATGGTGATACCGGAGCTTGTAAACGATTTGGTAGATGATATACTCTATCGCGTTCCGGCCACATCCCTGAAACGGTTACGAGCTACTTGCAAAAGATGGAACCGTCTGTTCAAAGAAGATAGGAAATTCGCGAGTGAGCACCGGGATAAAGCCGCAAAGGAGTTTCTATTTCTCATCTTGACAGAGAAGCAGAGGATTTGTCCGTTGAGCATTATCAATCTTCCATCTGTAGAGGTAAAAAGAGAGCTTAGCCTACCACGTCCGCGTTCTAACAATTCACGTCAATTCGATATGACGACCCAAGTCTTTCACTGCGACGGCTTATTGTTATGCGTCCGCGATTTCATCACCAGTCCCACCGCATGCCACTATGAAATAGTGGTTTGGAACCCGTTTACTGGTCAAACCAGGTGGATCGAAGCCGACAATCGTTGGAATCCATTCATTACATTTGTTCTCGGGTACAACAACAACAAGTCCTCCTGCAGTCAAAGAATTTTGTGCTTTGATCCTGCTGGCAAAGAAACAGAAATCTACGACCTTAACTCCTCTGATTCGTGGAGGAGGATTCCTGATGATGGTGATCTCACTCCACCAGGCTGGACCGCTGTGATCGCTGAAGACTTCGCGTCTTTGAAGGGAAATACTTACTTTTTTGCTAAGGAGGAATCAGAACCGCAACTTGGCTTGTCATTGCTCAAATTTGATTTCTCTACTGAGAAATCATCTCTGTTTTTGCGTCTTCCCTATCAGCGTCCAAGGTGCGAAATTTTGAGACTTTCTGCTGTTAGGGACGAGAAACTTTCCGTGTTTTTACAGCCCGATTCTACATCCGAGACTGAGATATGGGTGACAAGTAAGATTGATGATGACTCCACCAAAGCGGTGTCCTGGAACAAGGTCTTAGCATTCGATTTGAGCCCTCATCTTCAAATTACTGATGAGGTAACGTTTGTGCTTGACGAGGATAAGAAAGTCGCCGTGTGTTGTGAGAGATTGATGGATTACGACAGCCTCTGCATCGATAAGATATACATTCTCGGCGAGGATAACCAAGTCAGTGAATTTGGTTTTGATCCGACTACATATCAGACAGGACCTCGGCCAGTTCCTCTTAATTACGTTCCAAGTTTGGTCCAAATCGAGCTACCTGCTGAAGACTAAAAACAACCTCTACAAGATGTGGTCTTGTACTGTTTCTTGCGTGCTTGCTTTAAACACAGTTTTTTTTTTTTTAAGTATTATGGTCTAAACATGTCTCGTACAGCATATGTCTAACAAATAAGTGTTATGTCTTAAACGAATCGACTTCTAAAAATGTTTGCAAAGTGATTTGATACAAAAGGCGGTCAGCTGCTAATGATGGAAATTATTTTACCTCTCAAGTCCATACAAATACATAAACGAGTGTTTCTAAGGATCTACCATGTTTATATATTCACCCCTCCTCCCCTTTTCATTGTGTGGAAAGGGCATGAGTTTCTCCAAAAACAGAGTACTTTGAGGTAAGAGAATGCACCAAATAATGTGAAGGGATAACATATGTAAAGAGAGATTAGAGTAAATTGATTTCCATAAGCTAGTCTTTCAATGGTCTCTCTAGCTGAAGATCTCCTGCCACATCATGAAGAAAGTGAGATACTTTATGTGAAGATTGCTTCCATTTCAAATACTAATCCTAACGAAGATAAGCAATATACATAGATAAAGTTTTCAAACAAAAGAACACCACCACCAGTCATTACCTGAACTGACCTGACTCTATACTTCATGCGATGAGCTGCATCAGTATGTGAAGGCCCTATATATGTTATCCCAATCCGGATGCAAAAAGAAGAAGAAGAAGCCATTGTAAATATCAAAATCGGACTCTCCGAAACTAATGAGAATTGTTATGGCGGTACGGTTTAATTGGTTCAGACAGACCTCTCAATTCAATTCTTGTACCGACATTAAACCAACAATTCGAAACATAAATAGAAACTTTCCATTCTCAACATAAATTAACATTTTAGTTTGCTCCTATCCAAAATTATATATGTTGGCAAAGAAAGAAGAAACGTGAAAAGCAAAACCCTAACTTTACAATCAGCTGAGATCAATGGCGAGACCGGTGGAGCTTCTTAATGATTTGGTAGATGAGATTCTCTATCGCGTTCCGGCCACTTCCCTTAAACGATTACGAGCTACTTGCAAACGATGGAACCGTTTATTCAAAGATGATCGGAGATTCGGAAGCGAGCACCGCGATAAAGCCGCAAAGGAGATTCACTCTCTCATCTTGACAGAGAAGTGCCGGATTTGTCCGGTGAGCATCAATCTTCCCAATGGAGATGTTCCTCCATCTCTAGAGGTAAAAAAAGAGCTTAGCCTACCACATCCGCATTTTAACAATTCATCTCAGTACGATATAGCTAATGTCTGTCACTGCGACGGCTTATTGTTATGCAACCCCTACGACGGAGACATCACTTGGTTTGGTACTAAAATAGTGGTTTGGAACCCGTTTACTGGTCAAACCAGGTGGATCGAAGCCCGCAATCGTAAGATGAATAGTACCATATTTGTTCTCGGATACTACTACAAGCAAGACAAGAACAAGAACAAGTCCTGTAGTAAAAGAAGCTACAAAATTTTGTGCTTTGGTTTTCATGGCGAAGATATAGAAATCTACGAGCTTAACTCTAATGATTCGTGGAGGAGGCTTCCTGACGGTGATCTCACTCCACCAGGATGGTCCATTGATTGCTCTGCCAACGATTACGTCGTGTTTTTAACGGGAAGTGCTTACTTTTTTGCTAAGGAGAAATCAAAACCGCAACTTAGCTTGTCATTGGTCAGATTTGATTTTTCTACTGAGAAATCATCTCTGTTTGTGGCTCTTCCCCGTCAGTATCCAAGGCATGAGGTTTTGAGTCTTTCCGTTGTTGGAGAAGAGAAGCTCTCCGTGTTTTTACAGCCAAATGAGGCATCCAAGGCTGAGATATGGGTGACGAGTAAGATTGATGTGTCCACCAAAGTGGTGTCCGGGAGCAAGGTCTTAGCAGTTGATTTGAGCCCTGATCTTCAGATTACTTCTAATGTCCACTTTTTGCTTGACGAGGATAAGAAAGTCGCCGTGTGTAGTGAAAGGTGGATGGAAGACGAGAACAAGTCCATCGACAAGACATTCTTTCTCGGAGAGGATAACAAAGTCCGTGAATTGGGTTTTGGTCAGCTGGATTGGGTTGATGCAGCAAATTCGCCAGTTATTCTTAATTACGTTCCAAGTTTGGTCCAAATCGAGCTACCTGCTGCTGGTTGCAACAAAAGAAAAAGAGGTGACTAAACAAGATGTGGTTTTGTAGTGTTCCTTGCTTGCTTTTAAACATTAAGTTTTATGATCAAAACATATGTCTAAAGAAAGAAGAAGTGTGTTATGTCTAAAAATTTCAAGCATATCTAATTCAATGACAAAAGTGTCTCATGTACAAAGCTCCCCTGCTCCGAGTCCTTATTTCACGTAAGTTACAAATTGTACAACAACTAGAAGTCATCATTACCCATTCACCTCTTAACTTGTACTACTAAGCCGAGCTGGTATGTTGCAAATATATTTATTGGTCTTTTCTCTATATCTTACAAGCACACCGCTAAATCTTGCAAATATTGGACCAAAAACACAACCCACAAACTATTTAAAACTTTTGGGGCATCCAAAAGCTACCCAAATATAGAATGTATATTGAAAAGAGATCCATAGAGTTACTGCAGGGAAGGCGCCATTAGATTTCGACCAGCACTGCATCTTCCTCTCATTTCAAATTATGTATGTCAGCATAACAATCTAACAGTCAACCACAATGTTGGGGGTGAATCACATGGTCAAGCAATAAAGCATGTGCCAATAATGTACGGTACCTTGTAGCTTTAAGAGCGGGTGCCTGCACCTACGGAATCTGAATGTTTTCTGATGCAATCTCTGTATGTCTTCTGCCACAGTTACCACCACCTACAGTCTTATCTATGCCTTTTCCTTCAACAGTCCATTTTCACCAGTTTCCTCAAGCAAACTGCATAAAGAGGGTTTTCAATTATCTCAGAGGTGATCAAACAACAACTTCCTCCAATTGTTGATGTTGGCTTGATGTTATTCTCATGTTTGTTATCTCACCATTTGAAATCCCTCGTCGTTATTCCACCAGAACAGATTGTTTTTGTCAATACTCTTTTATATACATCGTCGGTAAAGAATTTTGTTCTTGTGCTCATTACCTGTCAGGAACCTGCAGAATCATTACATACATCTTTACTTTGTGATCACGAGAGCATTAAATTAGTTCAAACAAGTGAAATAGAACCTGCAAATCCACTTCCAAACTCAAAGCCTTTTGCTTGCAGGCAATGACATACATGCGTTTACCAGTTCAGTCCATGCATATTATTCACAAATTGAAAACAGATTATTTCAATGGTAAAGTGGGACAACACACGAGGAGAATGAAGGTGTTAACACTACCAAAAGAAGTTCCCCTAATTAGTTCCCCAAAGATGATAGCTGCATCTTTTAAAAAGAGATCCAATCATACTCCATAGTCAAACAAATTCTCATTGGTCTACTAGATGCCCCTGGAATACTATACAACCTGGTGGACTCGCGAGACATAATCAAGAATCTGGAATTCCAAACAGGTACAAACTTAACCAAGTGAAGATGCAACAATATTAACAACAATAACGAGTTGTGCAAGTCAAGTCATTATCTGAACTGATCGGACTCTGTTCTTTCATGTGATAAGTTGCGTCAGTATGTGAAGGCCTGCGCCAATATGCAACAATGTCCAATCTTCTAGGATGGTTATAGGCGGTACGGTTTACTTGGTTCAGATCTCTTGACAAGTAGTGACAAACAGCGATCCAAATGTTAATTTCGATTCATTTCTCCTAGCATTTTTTGTGATAATCCACAATTATCCTCTCAAAGATAAAAGTTTAAACCTGGATTTTAGCATATCTAGTGGCGTAAATCTCTTCAACCGTTCTTCATTTAGAGCCTCTAAAAATACTGACGTGGCGCATAGTGCTCACTTGGAACACTCTCCAGATGACACGTGGCTCACTCACTCACTGGAAGTCTGGAACTTTATAAAAAGCCACACTCCTCTTCCCTTTCTACACTCCAATAATGTTTACATTTTATAAAACTACACGTCAAAAACATGATTACAAATTTTCTCATATAAAAAATATTGGAAACGATTGAAAATGATGTTATTAGTATCCGGGTGTTAGAGAAGAGAAACTTCAATTTCGGTTTTATTACAATTCAGGGATACATCAAGAAACGAGATATGGGTAAACAAATAAGATTTTGATGAGACCATGCACTCAAGTGTTGTCAGGTCTTAATAACTGGCTTACCCTGGTCTCAAATCTCTCTAACGCAATTACAAATCTTTTCCTTATCAAACATTTTCAGCTTAATGTTAAATAAAATGAGTGTGTGACAAATAATCTCAAATCTCTCAAAGAAACAGCATAAAGAGGGATGGTTAAATTTTATCTCCCGAATGGTCAAAGTAAAAAGAAAAACAGCTTACTCGAATTGGCTTAAAGGCTATTTCTTCTCCCGCGATAAAAAAAGTCTTCACTTTACCAACACCCTAAGAGTTTGAATGGTAACAACGGTCAGGACGGACAAATCCGTCAGCGGACTAGACCGCTTTTTATTTATCATTCATAAGTTTAGTCTGTTGTGGCGCGGTCCAAAAAATACAGAAAAAACCGTTGCAGACCAACTGCGATCTATTTTTGTGTACAAATAAAGTTAGTCTGCAGCGGTCTATTGTCCGTCCTATTTTTGGGGCATACTAAACCGCTGACGGATTTGGCCGCCCCGAATGCAGTCATCATTCAGATCCTAATTGTCCCTTTAACCACTGCAAACCGCAGGAGAACAAATTCAATCACTTCTTGACTTCATATAACCGACATTAAACGAGAAATTCCACTATAAAGCTTTAATTAAAATTTTTGTCCCCATTAAAGAAAGAGATAAGTTGAGTTTTAGTACATTTTCAAAAGATTATTAGGAAAGTAATACATTTACTATTTGCAATTGGCAAAATAGTTGTAGGGTCCATTTATTAAAGCAATAGTGTGTGAGTGTCTAGGTGAGATGGTTTTAGTTATACAAATTTTAATTGGAATTTGATAGAGAGCGGAAGCTTAATTAACGGACGAGAACGCAAGATCTCCAGAGGACTTGATTCACGAACGGATCTTGCTTAGAACGCCAAGACTTGACGAAAAAGCAATAGGGATAGGGTCGACATCGGTTCCAGAGAACGACATCGACGTAGTTTTGCAAGTCCTCTTTGCAAGGCTTGAATAAAAGCTCTTAGGGTTGAGAGTCCTCTTCTCTAGGCTTTACACAAAGCTCACGAAAAACTTGTATATTTATTAATCAATAATTACATACATATGAGGGTTTGATCCCTTTATAATACACCCTTTATGATAAACTCAAATCTAAGACTAAGGAAAGATATAAACACTAAATATTTTAATCATAATTCTTTCTAAAATAAATAATTAACAATTAAAATAAGTTAACAAATCTAATGGATCTCAAATCCGTAAACACTCACGTAAAGCTCACTATATGCTGCATCAGTTCTCCTCGGGTTGGAGAAGATTCGTCCTCGAATCTTAACACGGTTTGATTGAAATAGGTAAATTTTATTTTTCCTTTTCTTCCATGAGTAATATATCGCACGAAGTACAATCTTCGTATGAGCTTTACACAAAGCTCTCGTAAAATTTGTTTATTCAATAATCAATAATTACATACATCTGAGGGTTTGATCCCTTTTATAACACACCCTTTATGATAAACTCAAATCTATACTAATAAAAATAGGAGCTATAAGCTTCTTAAGCTATCCACATAGGATTTTAAACAGCCAATATGAGTTAGCCATCTCACTAATTAACATTTTTGCTTAAGGTGTCCACATAATATTTAAAACAACCAATAGGGATTAGACATCTCATTTATTAACATTTTTGAAAATATTGTAGTTTTCTATATTATTAATTTTTTTTAGAAAATGGACAAATTTAAATCTATAAAGTAAAAGACATATATATAACGTCCCACGTCGGCTAGAAATTTTTTAGATAATGGTTCATAACCATTATAAATAAGACTAATATGCTTCCAACAACAAATGAACAGGAAATCTTGATTTATCAAGCGTCCAATTTTAAAAGTTTTATTCGGTTTAATTTGATGTTTTATTTGAGCAAATAAAAACATTTAAAAAGTTTTTAAATATTATAATATTTAAATTTTTAAAAAGTTTAAAATATTATAAATATTGAAACTTTTAAAAGTTCATAGCTTTTACAAAATTTAAAAATGAACAGGAAGCTTGATTAATCATGCATCCAAATTTAAAAGTTTTATTCGGTTTAACTAGGTTTTTTATTTTAGTGAATTTAAACATTTTAATATTTTAACAATAAAAAAAATTTCAACAATTTAGATTACATATACAATTGATTTCTGGTTCTTTATTTTAGACAATAATAAAATTTCCAACAAAAAGTAAGTTGTGTAGTACTTCAAACAAAAATGTTTTGAATGATTATTCAGTGATAGAAAATGAGGAAGCAGATGAGGACAAGGAAGAATAAAAGTATAACAAAGAAGTGGACAAAAGTTATGTGTTAATTTAAAACAAAATTGTTCTCAACGATTATCCAGTAGAAGAAAGCGGAAAATCGAACAAGAAAAAAGAAGAATAAGAGTATAACGAAGAAGTAGATGGTGAAAGTAACGATGACAACTACCATACAAAAGTGAAAATGAAGATGACGAGAAAGAATATAAAGAGTAAATGAAAAAAAAACACGAAGGCATAAGTGGTGGTGTTCCATTGAATATGAGAAACCAAAATTGACTACCATGCAAAATTGAAAATGAAGATGACGAGAAAGAATATAAAGAGTAAATGAAAAAAACACGAAGACATAAGCGGTGGTGTTCCATTGAATATGAGAAACCAAAACTGGTTCATGATTTTTTTGATCACAATTGATTTTTATATTTTTTAATTGTGTATTTAAAATAAAATTATTGTCTTCATAATAACTTAAATTATCAGAATATAATAGTTCATAACTATCATTAATTATATATAATTTTATCTAAAAATATTTTTAAAAAACCCACGCGAACCCAAAAACTATTCTATACTAAATAAAAGTAGAAGTTATAAGCTCCAAAAGCTGTCCACCTAGGATTTAAAACAACCAATAGGGATTCGACATCTCACTAATGAACTTTTTTAAAAATCTTAGAATTTTCTATATTCAGATTTTTTAAAACGACCAATCGAAATCATACATCTTAATATTTAACATTTTTGAAATTATGTAAAATTTCTATATTAAACTTTTTATAAATAACTGTACACAACATCCCACATCGGTTAGAATATCTTGAAAATAACTTATTTAAACTACATCTAAATTTTAAAATACCATAATATTAAAACTCTATTAAAAAAAATTTAAGTATTATTAAATATTATATTATTGATTTTTTAATATCTTGAAAACAACTTATTTATCTCTTTTCGGGTTTTACATCTCTTATGGGCTGTAAAACATGTTTTTTTGTATGACTTGATAGGTGATTTGATATTGTTTTAGTAAAATTTTTATTTTTGGGTCAGAGGAAGAAGAATCACGTTGCAAGACTTTGATTTGATGTTGTTTGAGTTAATTTTTGAGGTTTAAAGAAAAATGATTGACAACCAACACATTTTTATTAGCTATACATGTGTTCATATTGATTTCTCTGCAATTAATTTACAATTGTAGTATTAAAGATTTTGGTTCGAAAAGTTTCAATAAACCGAGTAAGTATACGGGTGAAAGGATCAATAACTAAGTGCATGTGGTGACTATACTGATCAATGGAATTTTATGAGAAAAGAGGCAATGATTTTGGTTTTGAAGTTTGATAGGTTAACAAATTATGTGGTAGTCTAAAAAAAGAAATGGTTTTAAATGATTATTCAGGGGAAGAATGTGAGGAAGCTAACGAAAAAGAGGAAGAAGAAGAGTATAACGAAGAACCGGACGGTAAAAGTAATGATAACAATTATCATGAAATATTGACAATGAAAATGACGAAAAAGAATATGTAGAGTAAGGAAACAGTGTGAAAAACAAAAGACATAGATGGTGGCAGTCAATTAAATATGAGAAAACGAGAGTAATTCATGATTCTGAAAATGTTTTGTTTGTCTGGTGGTCAAAGAAATAGTTTACTATATGCAAGGTCACCAGTTCGAATGTCCATCCGTCTCGCCTAGACGTCCAATTAAATTCATGATTTTTTTGATCAAATTTAAGTTTTAGCACAACTGATTTTTATATTTTTTAAAAATTGTGTATCTGAAATAAAAGTTTTGTCTTAGTAGTAACTTAAAGTTTTATACAAGATAATATTTCATAACTCTCATCAATTATATATAATTTTATATAAAATAAATCGTGGGTTCAAAACCTAGTCTAAGACTAAGGAAAAATATAAACACTAAATATTTTAATCATAATTCTATCTAAAATAAATAATCAATTATATTAAATGAGAAGTGAAAACGTCCCACATTCAATCTCAGCAAAATTTTACCATTATACCATTAATGAAATTGCCCTTCACGTTGAAATATTTTGCCCCTGGACGTAAAATTACCTATTTTTCGCATCAAATATAAATCAAAAATCGGATTAGAAATAATCTAATTGCATAAAAAGTTAATTGCACAAATAGAATTTGCTAAATTAATCCCTAAATTTCCTGGAAAACATCCTTTTACAACTATAGTTCTGTTTTATACTATAAATTCTACAGATTTGAGATAATTAATGGGCTTAGATTGTTTATAGATTAATGGGCTTCTGCAGGAAAAAAAAACCCGTAGACAATACACCTCCTCACTGGAAACCCTAAAAATATAGGTCATTCACAACTATAAATACAATCGATTGCTTTCACCATAACTCAACAAAGAAAAAAAAAAAAAAACTCTCTTCTCTTGAATTTATAGTTTTATCAATTTCAATAATTCTTTAATCATGTTCTCAAATTTATATTTGTATTCCGATCTTGATTTTTTTATGATTCATCGACTGATCCTATTTATTTTCCTGTTTATATAGTGGTTTCTTAGAAAGCAAGATCCAATAATCATAACGCTTTGGTTGTTGTTGGTTCACCTTACAAAAAGGTATAATATTGTGCTTTTTTGGTTGAGGTTTTAAGTTTAATTCTTTAATCATGTTCTAAAAAAAAACTCTCTTCTATTGAATTTATATTTTTATCAATTTCAATAATTCTTTCATCATGTTCTCAAATTTATATTTGTATTCCGATCTTGCTGTTTTTTATGATTATCGATTGATCCTATTTATTTTTCTGTTCATATAGTGGTTTCTTGGAAAGCAAGATCCAAAAATCATAAAGCTTTGGTTGTTGTTGGTTCACCTTACAAAAATGTATAATATTGTGCTTTTTTGTTGAGGTTTTACGTTTAATTCTTTAATCATGTTCACAAAAAAATTTATTTGTATTCCGAATTTCTATTTTTATGATTAATCGACTGATTCTTTTTATTTTCATGTTCGTATAGTGGTTTCTTGGAAAGCAAGATAAATAAATCATAAAGCTTTGGTTGTTGTTGGTTCACCTTACAAAAAAGGTATAATATTGTGCTTTTTTTGTTGAGGTTTTACGTTTAATTATTTAATCATCTTCCCAACATTTTTTATTTGTATTCCGATTTTCTGTTTTTATGATTAATCGCCTCATTCTTTTTATTTTTTTTGTTCGTATAGTGGTTTCTTGGAAAG
>NC_025699.1:9486873-9498773 GCF_000633955.1 Camelina sativa | reverse complement strand
TTATTTACCCGATACACTCGCTAAACTCCCGAAATATATCGACGATGGTGAGTGGTACAATATTAGAAATTTCAAAGTGATCAATCCAACCATGGAGGAGAGGAATACTCATCATCCTTATCAGATTAAATTTACGGATGATACCAATATGACGCTGCTCGAATCATTGAGTCCTAAGAATTACTTTCGGTTTGAGGATTTAGATGACATATATCGTGGAAGAATATATCATCCCATCTCTTTCGGTAAGTATTTCTTTAATTGATTTTATAATATTTTGGTACAATCCGTCAATATAGTTAATTGGTATCTTTGTATTCGAAAAACTAGATTCTTTTTAGGATTTATGAAACTTTGTGTATTGGTCCTTCTCATAGAAAAGTACGACTTAAACTTTACCAAAAATAGATTAGCAACATTTTGGAAACCTAAATTCTGTCTTTTTCCCAAATTAGATGTTTGTGCGTGTATAATGGATGTGGAAGATAGAAGAAAGTCTGCGAGTGTCATTGATATTAATAAAGTTGTTCTCATGTTGTTGAATGGCAAGTAAAAAGATATTTACTCTACCTTAAAGACAGTTACGTTTTAGAGTTGTCTCTGTTAAGATTTTTATTTATTTGATAAACATGTAGGTGTGAGACTGTGAAGTGTCGTCTCAAAGACAACTACGCTTCTCAATTCATGACCGTATGGCAATCAAGCGGGTGCCATCTCATATACAAATCCGAACCTGTGTTATGTGTAATGCGGTTTATGAGGGTGGGAGAATATGAAGGTATGTAACATAAATTAGTTCTGATATAATCATCATAAGGTAACCAATATATTCACTTTAAATTATAAATGTCTGTAGGTGCACCGTGTCTTGAAAACACTTTGGCCTCTTCGAAGATCTTCATAAAACCAGAGTTTGAAGGACTGGAGCATCACCAGACTATGTAAGATGTAATTATGTATATTAAAACAAGTTTTGTATGATGTTAAAGTAAAATTTCTTAAAACATTTTATATATTTACAGGTCTGAATTTGCTGGACGTTATTACATAAACCATGTGATGAAGCAACAAGGTGAAAGCTCAGACACTCAAATGTAAAGAATGGGATGTTGGCCGTTTATTTTTACTCATTTTGAATGTCTATAAAATTTAGTATGTTTGTATTAACCGCTACTTGAAATCCAACTTTGCATTACTCTCATCTTTATTTTGTAATTGAGATAATACATTATAATATTGAACTATTGGAAATTGCTTACGCTTTTAAAAATTTTGAATTTACTTATTGAATTTCAATATCTGTTTACTACAGTTTAGTTGTTTATTTAAAAGACTCAATTAATATTTCACATTGAGAGTATTATTTATCTTTAGTAAGATAAACCTTTATGTATATATGCAAACACAAAAAGTACTTAACAATCCAATAAAACATTTTAAACTTTTTCAAAAGATAAAATACTATGTTTAAATATGTCAATTATTACATGTTAAATCAGAAAAATAACATATCATGAAGTAACAAAACTGTTGTTGTTAAAATCTTATTACCGCGCTTAAAGCGCGGGTACCTCCCTAGTTAACAATTAAAATAAGTTAACAAATCTAATGGATCTCAAATATGTAAACACTCACGTCAAGCCCATTATATGCTGCATCAGAATTGATATATAGTAAATGTTTTAGATATATTTTATTTGAAATCTAGTTAGTGTTTATAACCATCTGAATTAAAATCATCTAGCAATAATTGTCTACAGATTAAAAATCATCCAATAATAAATGTGTACAGAACAATCATATACATCAGTTGTAATACAAAATATATTTAATACAATAAAACAAAATGCATATCAAATTGTTTTAAAAAAATATATAAATTTTTATGTATATGAAAGTTTCGATTGCAAATATCCGCAAGGCGGAAGCAGATAAGCGATTTACAGGTATCAAGGTGGCCAATAAGTGTCCTCCCATTACCCATTTGCTGTTTGCGGACGATAGTCTCTTCTTTTGCAAGGTGGATAAGGATCAGTGTGGGGTCGTTTTGGGCATTCTTAAGCAGTATGAGGCTGTATCCGGACAGCAAATCAATTTTGCGAAATCCTCAATCCAATTTGGTCACACGGTAGACAAATCAGCTAGGTTGGAGATGCAGGGGGTCCTTGGGATCACCACCCTGGGTGGGATGGGTTTATGGATTCCTGAAAGCTTGGGGGGCTCCAAGACGAAGGTTTTCTCATTTGTTCGGGATAGGCTACAGAGCCGCACAACTGGTACGGCGAAACTGTTGTCCAAAGGGGGTAAGGAGGTAATGATTAAGTCCGTCGCGATTGCAGTACCGAGTTTTGTGATGTCTTGTTATCGGTTGCCAATTTTTGGTGGAGTTCTACTGGGCAGAGTGGGGGCATGCATTGGTTAGCTTGGGATAAACTTTGCAGCAGCAAGCAGATGGGTGGGTTGAGTTTTAGGAATGTTGATGACTTTAACATGGCTTTATTGGCTAAACAGTTATGGCGTCTGATTGAGTTCCCGGACTCCCTGTTTGCCAGGGTTTTTAAAAGTCGTTACTACCGGAACTCTTATCCTATGGAACCAATACGGTCCTATTCTCCTTCTTATGGATGGAGGAGTATTGTATATGCTCGATCTTTGGTGAATAAAGGGCTTATTAAAAGGGTTGGCTCGGGTGACACCATATCTATATGGACTGATTCCTGGGTTCCAGCTCAATCCCCAAGACCAGCATTATCTAACGGGTCTGCAACAAATCATAATCTTCTCTTAGCTCAGCTAATTGATGCGCACACGCATACTTGGTGTCGGGATCGGCTCCTTGAGCATTTTGATCCTGTGGATGTTTCTTTGATTGAGGCTATTCCATTGAGTAGTTGTCCGAAAGCGGATTCTTTTGGGTGGCACTTTACAAAGTCTGGCAAATATACGGTTAAATCAGGATATGGCACTGTAACACCCCCGAACCGTCCTAGAACCACGGAGGCCATCGGACAGCCACGGGACACCACTCGCAGAATTGCACCTGGGTGATCCGGTCGAGGGACGGAAGCTGCAGACTTCCCGACCGGTCCTCCCTGGCACAACTCCACCCGCAACCGAGGTTACTTAGGCTTTGCAACCCTCGTGGCCTGGTGCGTTGTGTTAGCCCGGACAAGGCCGAGTATCATTTGCAACTTGCCATGCTTTCCTGAAAACCGAATATATTACTTTACCAAAATATTTCATCGTAAATAAATCATTAAAGCAATATATAAAGATAGTCGGAAAGATATACTGTACTCGTTTTAAGAAAATATAGGGTTTACAAGAAACACAAGTTAAACCCTATCCGGTACCCTAACGTTTGCTCTGGCTCTAAACTCACTTAGGCCTCCCTGCAAGACAAAAAATAATATCATGAGTAATCTAAGATTACTCAGTGAGCCTGGGCACCCCTTCACTTAAACGGGATTCTACTTCCCCAACCCGACTACCCCGGTAAGCAAGACAAACAAGCAAGTTATTCAAACTTAACAAGTCATCAAAGCTACGCAACAGAAACATTAGCGGAAGCATCATACAACACACATGCGAGAAACGATTAGATCACTACGACTCCACTCGGACGATCTAGACTCGCAAAGAGGACTAGACATAGACAAGCAATACTTGAATACTCTAGACTCTTCTTACTCCACAAACCACCAACCAAACAAGGACGTCTAGAGAATACCGCAAGGGACACTTGAAATATCCTAGACTCCTTTACCAATAATCCAAATAAAGACATCTAGAATACTACAAGGGTTACTTGGAATACCCTAGACTCTTTTTCACCTATGGGCCCTCGATAATCTGTTCCATTCCATACCATCCCTCATGCCGAGACCACAAAGGTCACCAGCAATGAGCCCACAACTTAGCTACATCGTCATGTAGCGGTCACGCTAGTAGCTAGCTAGCCGTGACAGTGTCTCGCTCAAGTGGTCGCCGGGAACTCTCGCGAGACAACCGCATATGGAAACAGAAGATCGACACACTATTCTAGCTAGGACTCAAGAAACAAATTCAAGAGACTTCGCTAAAATACCACTACACTTTCAAGCAAGAAGATCAAGCAAAACAAGCAAGAAATTCAAGCAAGAAAACATACAACAATCATTAAGCATTACGAATGGCAATTCAACTTAGATTGTTCTACATGCATGCAACCAACTGATTTACTTAAGCAAATTAATGCAATAAGTTTACTCATGCATGCAACCCATTTAAAATACTTAAAAAAATTAATGCAATAAGTTTACTCATGCATGCAACCCATTCTCAAGCGATTTAACTCAATTTAAACCCTTTTAGTCCGATTATGCATGCAAGCTACTCTCATCCAACTTTTATGCAACAACATTGCAAAAATAACTCCATCGAGTTTTAAATTATGCAACCGATTATTAAGCAAATAAAATTTGCTAACAACTTCGATCCATAACATGCATGCAACCAATTTTTAAGCAACTAAAATTGCTAACACTTCAACTCTTAATGCGCATGCAACACCCCTTGTCCAGATTTTAAGTAAGCCCAAATTACTTAAAGACATCCAAATTCGTCCATGATCTTGCATGGTGATTCCTAGCTCAAATTCAATGTCATTTCGACATGAATCTAGCATGAATCCTACGAAAATTATGCATGCAACCACGATCTTGCATGGTGATTCCTAGCTCAAATTCAATGTCATTTCGACATGAATCTAGCATGAATCCTACGAAAATTATGCATGCAACCACGATCTTGCATGGTGATTCCTAGCTCAAATTCAATGTCATTTCGACATAAACCTAGCATGAATCCTACCAAAATTATGCATGCAACCCTTTTGCCTGATTCTACCGTGAATCTAGTCTACATGCAACACACAATTACCGCAGAACTCACCTTGACGCGATCGGTGATGATTGAACTTCACGGCACCGCGGATCAGACACTTCTCAGCTTCTCGCCAACTCTATCGCAAATTCTCGTCTTCTCCTCTCGACGCAGGCAGCACTTCACCTCGATCACCCTCTAGACAATCTCTCTCGAGAATCTCTCTCTTTCTCTCGAGAATCTCTCTCTCTCTCTCGACACTCTCTCTCTAGAATTAGAGAGAGAAGCAAGCTTTAGGGTGTTTAACTTTGAGGAAATGAGAGAAATGAGAAGATGAAGTCCCCAAGCCCCTATTTATAGGCTCGACCCCCTTCTCTCTCTTCCTTGGTGCGCTTTGCCAAGTGGCAAAATTTTTGATGCATGCGGCGCGTGCATTACACCGCCCAATACTCGACCACCATTTTGCTTAAATCTCCCAAAATATCTCTGCATGTCTTGCATGTATGATGATTGGTCAATTTCTTGAGGAAAATGATTTCCGCATTTTCTCGACCAAATCCGTCCCCTTCGTCCGATACTCTCGACCATTCTCGAGCATCGTCGGTCCATCATCGGTCCTCTCGGCATTTCTCGGACAACTCTCTCGACAACTCGGAAGTTATCGATCCCCTCGACGAAACCGGATAATTTCTCGGTCTCTTGGACATTGTCGATTCCTTCGGCAACTCTCGACGCATTTTCTCGACACTCTCGATGAATTTCCTCGACGAATTTTCTCGACACTCCCGACGAATTTCCTCGACCACTTCTCTCGATATTCTCGACAGATTGTCTCGACCGGTTTTCTCGACTATCTCGACCAGTTTTCTCGACTATCTCGGTACTTTTCCCGGTATTTACCCGACTTTCCGCGGATGCTACCTTCCGCATAAACTGATGGTTTTCGACCGGCTGTAAGGTCTCGATCGCACCTCCGGTCACTTCAGTCTTGGCTCGGCCATTTCTCGACTCGTGAATTTTTTCCTCGGACGTACTTCGGTAGGTCCTTTTTATTTTACTTCCTCTTCCTTCTTAAGCCTTTTCCGGGCCATTTCTTCGAACTTTTATTTTGGGATTTCTGCCCTTAGTGAGGGTCACTACAGGCACTTTACAAAGTCAGGACCGGATATCACCCCCTTCTCGCCGGGGTTTGGCAAGTTCGGTGTCCACCTAAGATAAAACATTTTATGTGGCAAGGTTTGACTGGCTGTATTCCGGTCTCGGCGAACCTGAAACGGCGTGGTTTTGCTTGTGATGTCGGGTGTACGAGATGTGGGGCAGAGGAGGAAACAATTAATCATGTTATTTTTGTCTGTCCTCCAGCACGTCAGGTCTGGGCTTTGGCCCATGTGCCTGTGGGTCCCCAGAATTTCCCGACGGAGTCTATCTACTCTAATGTCGACCATTTTCTAGGGCGTAAAAATCCGAGTTCACAAGTTGGGGTCTTTCCTTGGCTCATGTGGTATATTTGGAAAGCAAGGAATGCTAGGGATTTTGAGAATCAGGTGGAACATCCTGATGAAGTGGTGCAGTTGGCGGAAGGGGAGGCGTCCTCCTGGTTTCAGGCTCAGGAGGAAGTAGGGGATCTGGAGTTTTCATCCATTCCACTCTTCCCTTCTCCTACGTCTCGGGGAAGTAATTTTTCTCTTCCCTTGGTTTACACGGGGTATCGATGCTTTGTTGATGGCTCTTGGAAGGAGTCTGATTGTTTTTCAGGTGCAGGATGGTGTTGTACTTCTGTACAGAGAGAGTCCCCGCTGCTCAGAGCTACCAATTACCGACGTAGCCTTTCCCCGCTACATGCTGAAGTTGAAGCTTTTCAGTGGGCAATGCGATGTATGATTGGCCATGACTTCCGGGATTTGACTTTCATTACGGACTGTTCCGACTTGGTGAAGATGGTGTCTTCTCCTCACGACTGGCCGACCTTCTCACCATATTTAGACGACATAGAGATGGACATGGAGGAGTTTTCTTCTTTTTCTTTGATTTATGTTTCTAGCAATGCTAATGTTAGGGTGGATTCCTTGGCATGCCAAGCGCGCTCAAGTCCGCACCATGTTGTGTTTGTAAACAATTTTCCACCAAATTGGCTTGTTTGAGCTCTTGAAAAAAAAAAGTTTCAAAAAAAAACTAATTTGTATTAGAGTGTATTTTAGGTTTACATTAGAAAGTGTAACAGTAAAAAATGAAAAGAAAAATAAAGATATGTCGATGGATTAAGAAAACAGAGAAAAAATAAATATTTGCGGCTGACCCGACGTTCCCCTCTATCTTTCAGTCACCACCCATCCACTTTCCTCTCTCTCACTTCTACGTTCCCCTCTACCTCTCAGTCACCCATCCACATTCCTTTCTCTCACTCAACAACCTTTCTCTCACTCAGCCACCTTCTTTTCTCTCACTATATCAAAGACAGAAGTAAACGTACTAAAATTCAAACAAACCCTTAAAAGAAAGAGCAAAAACCTAGATTGTTTACAGCAGCTAAGACTGAGATCAATGGCGAGACCGGTGGAGCTTCCTAACGATTTGGTAGATGAGATACTCTATCGCGTTCCGGCCACATCCCTGAAACGGTTACGAGCTACTTGCAAAAGATGGAACCGTTTGTTCAAAGAAGATAGGAAATTCGCGAGTGAGCACCGGGATAAAGCCCCAAAGGAGTTTCTATTTCTCATCATGACAGAGAAGCAGACGATTTGTCCGTTGAGCATTATCAATCATCCCCCACATGGAGATGATGGAGATGAAGATGATGGAGATGGAGACGATGGAGATGAAGATGATGGAGATGGAGACGATGGAGATGAAGATGATGGAGATGAAGATGAAGATGATGAAGATGATGAAGATGATGGAGATGAAGATGAAGATGATGAAGATGATGGAGATGAAGATGATGTTCCTCCACTTCCATATGTAGAGGTAAAAAGAGAGCTTAGCCTACCAGATTTCTTTAACAAGTCACTTGAGACCGAAGTCTTTCACTGTGACGGCTTATTGTTATGCGTCCGCGATCATCTTCAATATGAAATAGTGGTTTGGAACCCGTTTACTGGTCAAACCAGGTGGATCGAAGCCAACAATGGTTGGAAGCCATTCATCACATTTGTTCTCGGGTACAACAACAACAAGTCCTCCGGCAGTCAAAGAAGCTACAAAATTTTGTGCTTTGGTCTTGGTGTCAAAGATGCAGAAATCTACGACCTTAGCTCCTCTGATTCGTGGAGGAGGATTCCTGATGGTGATCTCACTCCACCAGGCTGGGGCGGTATGTTCTCTGAAGACATCGTGTCTTTGAAGGGAAATACTTACTTTTTTGCTAAGGAGAAATCTAAACCGCAACTTGGAGATTTGTCATTGGCCAGATTTGATTTCTCTACTGAGAAATCATCTCTGTTTGTGCCTCTTCCATATCATCGTCCAAGGTGGGAAATTTTGAGACTTTCTGCTGTTAGGGACGAGAAACTTTCCTTGTTTTTACAGCACGATGCTACATACAAGACTGAGATATGGGTGACAAGTAAGATTGATGATGACTCCACCAAAGCGGTGTCCTGGAACAAGGTCTTAGCATTCGATTTGATAATCATTCATCTTCAAATTACTGAGGATGTAACGTTTGTGCTTGACGAGGATAAGAAAGTCGCCCTGTGTTGTGAGAGATTGATGGATCACGACGACGACCAATTGATCGATAAGATATACATTCTCGGCGAGGATAATCAAGTCAGTGAATTTGCTTTTGATCCGACTACAGATCAGACAGGACCTCGGCCATTTCCTCTTAATTACGTTCCAAGTTTGGTCCAAATCTAGCTACCTGCTGGAGACTAAAAACAACCTCTACAAGATGTGGTCTTGTAGTGTTTCTTGCTTGCTTTAAACACAGTTTTTTTTGTAAGTATTATTATGGTCTAAACATGTCTCGTACAGCATATGTCTAACAAATAAGTGTTATGTCTTAAACGAATCTACAAGATGTGGTATTGTAGTGTTCCTTGCTTGCTTTTAAGTTTTAAACAAACAGTTTTATGATTAAAACATATGTCTAAAGAAAGAAGAAGTGTGTTATGTCTAAAAATTTCAAGCATTTTTATAATTCAATGACAAAAGTGACTACAAGTTATACAACAATTAGAAGTCATCATTACCCATTCACCTCTTAACTTGTACTACTAAGCCGAGCTGGTATGTTGCAAATATATTTATTGGTCTTTTCTCTATATCTTACAAGCACACCGCTAAATCTTGCAAATATTGGACCAAAAACACAACCCACAAACTATTTAAAACTTTTGGGGCATCCAAAAGCTACCCAAATATAGAATGTATATTGAAAAGAGATCCATAGAGTTACTGCAGGGAAGGCGCCATTAGATTTTGACCAGCCCTGCATCTTCCTCTCATTTCAAATTATGTACGTCAGCATAACAATCTAACAGTCAACCACAATGTTGGGGGTGAATCACATGGTCAAGCAATAAAGCATGTGCCAATTATGTACCGTACCTTGTACCTTTAAGAGCGGGTGCCTGAATGTTTTCTGATGCAATCTCTGTATGTCTGCTGCCACAGTTACCCCCACCTACAATCTTATATATGCCTTTTCCTTCAACAGTCCATTTTCACCAGTTTCCTCAAGCAAACTGCATAAAGAGGGGTTTCAATTATCTCAGAGGTGATCAAACAACAACTTCCTCCAATTGTTGATGTTGTCTTGATGCTAGTCTCATGTTTGTTATCTCACCATTTGAGATCCCTCCTTGTACAGATTGTTATTTGTCAGTACTCTTTCATATTCATCGTCGGTAAAGAATTTTGTTGTTGTGCTCATTACCTGTCAGAAACCTGCAGATTCATTACACACACCTTTACTTTGTGATCAAGAGTGCATTAAAGTAGTTGAAATAAGTGAAATAGAACCTGCAAAGCCACTTCCAAACACAAAAGCCTTTTGCTTGCAGGCAATGATGACATGTACATGCTTTTTGTCAGTTCAGTTTAGAGTACCAAAGTCCTTGCATATAAGTTTCTGAGTAATCAATAATCAATCATTCACAAATTGAAAACAGATTATTTCAATGGTAAAGTGGGACAAGACACGAGGAGAATTCCGGACAATGAAGGTAATAACACCAGAAAGTGAGACATGCTTTACTAGATGCCCCTGGAATACTATACAACCTGGTGGACTTGCGAGACATAAGCAAAGAATCTGAATTTCCAAACAGGTACAAACTTAAGCAAGTGAAGATGCAACAATATTAACAACAATAACGAGTTGTGCAAATCAAGTCATTACCTGAACTGATCGGACTCTGTTCTTTCATGTGATAAGTTGCGTCAGTATGTGAAAAGGCCTGCCAATATGCAACAATGTTGCAATCTTCTAGGATGGTTATATGCGGTACGGTTTACTTGGTTCAGATCTCTTGACAAGTAGTGACAAACAATGATCCAAATGTTAATTTCGATTCATTTCTTGTCCTCAATCGGCAAAATCCATGCAAGTTTTTCACGATTGTACGGAACTTAACAGTTTTTTTTTGTGATAATCCATAATTATCTCCCACTAATTATCCTCTCAAAGAATCCTCAGAAAGAATTTTAAAAGTTTAAACCTGGATTTTAGCATATCTAGTGGCGTAAATCTCTTCAAACCGTTATTTATTTAGAGCCTCTAAAAATACTGACGTGGCACATAGTGCTCACTTGGAACACTCTCCAGATGACACGTGGCTCGCACACTCACTGGAAGGCTGGAACTTTATAAAAAGCCACACTCCTCTCCTCCCACACATCATCATCTCCCAAAACTATGAATCTCAATTTTGTTGTCATTTTGTTTTACTTTCAGTAATACTTTTTTTTTTTTTTGGTTCATGTTGTATGATTCGTTCACTTTTCAATTTAATCAAAAGAAAACAAAACATTACTACTTGTTTAATTTTTGTTTTGTGTTATTTTTGATCATAACAGTATTTTGTTATTTATTTTAATGAGCTCAACGTTCAATGGCCACCACACTCATCATCACCAGCCAAAGAGAGAACCAAATGAAAACGGAATCTTATACCCTCCTTCACCGTCACTGTCACCGCCGACGTTAAAAGTCAACAAAGACTCTCACGTTATTAAAAAACCACCGTCTCCGTCTTCTTCCTCCTCCGCAGCCGCCGCAAAACATCGCCACCCGGTGATCATCTACACACACACTCCCAAAATCATACACACGAATCCTAAAGATTTCATGGCTCTTGTCCAAAAACTCACCGGAATGTCCCCTTCCGACGAAGATCCCGGCGGTAATACAACGACGGATCGCGGAGGTAAATCAATCAACCAGAGCCAGAGCGTGTCTGATCTCGCCGTCGACAGAAAAAACAATCGGAATCGCGGCGGCGGTGGTATTGGACATAACAATTACCATAGAAACTATTCCGGCACCGGAAAGGGTATATTTTTTAATAACGCGATGATAAGCGATGATAGTGAATCGTCGTCGGTGATAACGACCGATGAGAACGGAGGAGGAGGAGGAGGAGAACACGGACAGGTTAACTCATCGATTCCGTATTCGGCAGTGGCTATTCCACCACCGCCTCCTCATCCTCCTCCTCCTCCGCCGCCGCCGTCGATGTACGACGCGACGGGGTTAAATTACGGAGCTTACTTACCGACGTTTCCGATGTTCCCGCCGGCGACGAATCCAGCTGATAGTTTCTTATGCGGTGGTGGTATAACTAATCAAACGTTTGCGAGTATTGATGATCAGCTTTACTTGGCGAACAATATGAGAAGCTCTTTCTCTTCTTCTTCATCTTCTGGCTTCGACGGCTTGGCCGAGTTTCGCGATTTTTAAAACTTAATCAATCATCATCGGCGTTACAATTTTGGCTAATAAATTTTTTGAATTTTTTTTTCTCTCTTAATTGGTGGTTTGGCAAGAGACTAATAAAGATTTTGCATTAGTCCTAGTTTTTTTTTTGGTT
>NC_025699.1:9478786-9486567 GCF_000633955.1 Camelina sativa | reverse complement strand
ACAATTACCATAGAAACTATTCCGGCACCGGAAAGGGTATATTTTTTAATAACGCGATGAT
Source organism: Camelina sativa (assembly GCF_000633955.1). Taxonomy (NCBI): domain Eukaryota; kingdom Viridiplantae; phylum Streptophyta; class Magnoliopsida; order Brassicales; family Brassicaceae; genus Camelina; species Camelina sativa. Next base: position 9,486,506 of record NC_025699.1, on the reverse strand, counting down.
AAGCGATGATAGTGAATCGTCGTCGGTGATAACGACCGATGAGAACGGAGGAGGAGGAGGAGGAGAACACGGACAGGTTAACTCATCGATTCCGTATTCGGCAGTGGCTATTCCACCACCGCCTCCTCATCCTCCTCCTCCTCCGCCGCCGCCGTCGATGTACGACGCGACGGGGTTAAATTACGGAGCTTACTTACCGACGTTTCCGATGTTCCCGCCGGCGACGAATCCAGCTGATAGTTTCTTATGCGGTGGTGGTATAACTAATCAAACGTTTGCGAGTATTGATGATCAGCTTTACTTGGCGAACAATATGAGAAGCTCTTTCTCTTCTTCTTCATCTTCTGGCTTCGACGGCTTGGCCGAGTTTCGCGATTTTTAAAACTTAATCAATCATCATCGGCGTTACAATTTTGGCTAATAAATTTTTTGAATTTTTTTTTCTCTCTTAATTGGTGGTTTGGCAAGAGACTAATAAAGATTTTGCATTAGTCCTAGTTTTTTTTTTGGTTTATCCGGTTTAATTTTTTGTTCACAGGTTTTTTGTTTTCTCTTCATTTTGTTCAATTTTCCCAATTTTATGTTTCATCTCTAGTTTTTTTGGGGGTTGATAAGAGTTTTTATAATCCCCGGTTTAGTTAATTACTTTCTAATGAATGGTTTAATCAGTTTTTTATAAGAATTGTTAGGAAACCAATGCACCAAAATCTTATAGGGTATTTTGAAATCTACTGTTATTGAATTTATGATTTAAAAATTTACTTTAAAATCCATTATAATTCAAAATAGTTTGTGGATTTGGATTTTAATGATTTTTAGGGATTTTTGAGTATTTGAGAGGATTTGAATAGTACAAAAATTAAATTCTCATGGTTTTTTAGGTGGAATTTGAATTTTTTATACAAAAAATTATATCAACTCCTCTAACATTATCAAAATCATTTAAAATCTCATAAAAAAACTCAAATAACTTGAAAAAGTATATAGATGGTTGAAGTGCGAGTTCACTTGGCGTGAACAATGATTATTAGACAAATTAGATTAATCCCCTTTATATGACATTTTTCAAGTGTATGAAGAGATTGAATTATGCTTATTATAGTTTGTCTGAGAATTGATTGGTTGATTCAAAATGTCTTTTTGAAAGTGTACTATTAAAAAAGTCTCTAATCCCTTGCTCCGAATTGTGTCTTCGTTACAAAACATCTCACATATTGGAAAGTTGCAAAGAATTCAAGACTTGCTTCACGAGATTATTTTATAACCACAACAAAAAAATGAATAAATTGCATACGAACATACATTTTATATAGTTAAGTAAAGATTTTAAGTATGTACATACATTTGTGTCTGTTCAAACTATAGGCGTTTACTCAGTTCTTCTTTTTCTTATTGTCCTTGTCGTGTTGGAGGATCACTGGAGCTGCCGGTATACTAAACCACCACTCTCTCAACCGCCTTATCAACCGTTCCGTGCTAGCTCTCCGTGGCGGCGAGTATCTTGTGAAAAGCTCAACAAACACCACCGAAAGCAAGTAGCGTCCCGGAACAAAAGCAATCATCGTCGCTGCAACCACAATCGCAATTGCACACTTCTCGCTCGCCTGAAATAGCGGTTTCAAACCACGGTTAAACACAGTGTTGTGGAGAAACATTTGTGTTAAAAATATAAGAAGTCAGGCAGACCTGAGGGAAAAGCGAGAATAACAAAGCTCGGAACTTGAGAAGAACGATGTTTGCATCCTGAATGTTCTGTTCGAGCTCCGAGATACCGTTCTGGACCGCCAAAAGCTGTTCCATTGTGTTCATTGGTGGAGGAGCAGTTACTTTTAGCTCGATCATGAGCTTTTCTCTGCTGAAACATCTTGTGAGAACCATGAAGATTGCAGAGAAGAGAGACGCAAGAGAAAATACATAAACAAGCCATCCCCTCCAAATTATGAAAGTGGAGACGAGACAAAAAACAATAGACTTCACAGGATCATCCCAATACACCACCGAGACAATCCAGTTCCCTGTTTCCATAATCGGAAGCATCAGTTCCTGCCAAAGCAAAGGAGAAGCAATTCAACATTTTATTGAACGCAGTTAAAAATTTCCAGTCAAACATTTTGTTCTCTTTTTTTTCTTTACCTTCATCACAGCTAAGTTGGTGTCAATGCCATCCATTTTGACTCCATTAATCGTCTCTTGCGCCAGGACTACTTTCTCGTAGTTCTTACGCGACTTCTTCACTGCTCTCTCTAGTGGATTCACATCTCCAACCACTACTTCACCTACCACAAGACTACTTGTCTCACTCATTCTGCTCCTAGGACTTGATCCTCCAAACACAGAACCCAGCTGTGAAACCATATCTGAAGCTGAGGAATGTAATGTCCCTGGTAAATAGATTACATATACATCTTACATCAACTTCCTCGGAGATTTAATCTTGTATAATCATTTAAGGCACATACTTTCAATCATCACACTCTTGGTCAAGAAAAAGAAAATACCATTAGGTATAAGTTATTTTGATAAGAAGCAGTGTAACCTGTATCTTTGGATTTATTTGATCGATGGAGCTCTCTTGCAGTAGACATCTCTGCAAGCGTCTGAAGAATCAGATCTCCACCAGGAAGGTGATCGCAGAGATTGAACGGGAGAATATCTTCGTAACGCATTGCATTTGTCAAACTGAGTTCTTGAATAGCTTGCACACGTATAATGCCAAGGACAGCCTTTGAAAGTGCTTCGTCTCTAGCCAAACCGGTAATCTTGTACTCGTTTATGTATCTGTGAACGTATAATACTTCTCGTACAATATTGAGCCAGTAATCACGGCGTGTGTGGCCTTTGAGCTCTGGGAATTCCATTACCACTGGTTCTGATCTACGACAGATAGCCATTAACAAAGCTGTTAACTGACAGTCACAAAAAGGAGCATAATTTCAGTTCATACAAGAGATTCCAATCGATTTAAGGCGAAAAGACAGTCTTACAGAGATATAGACTTGTAAGAAACAGCCTTGTCGAAAAGCCGAGTGCCCCAAGGACCAGTTAACTCAGGTTTAACTATTTGCTTTAGATCTTTAGATAGGTCATACTGCTTTGGTTTATCATAAGACACGACTTTTAAGGCCTCAAAATATAGTGAATGGTCTGTCAGGATCAAGCGACCTGAGTAGTAATCGTGGCAAAAGTGAGTATTGAGAAAATACAAACAATACCTGGCCACGTTGATATTGAGAAAATGCAAACAATACCTGGCCATGTTGAGACGCCAACATGTTCAAGAACTGGTTGGGTAGTAACTGTCCCATCTATTTCCAAAATCTTTTCTCTTTTTGATCGAACACCAGAAAGCAAAGATGATTCTGACTGTGCCCTCATCTTCTTTATTGCTCTACAAACAAAACAGAGACTTTTAAAAATGTCTGCAAAGTGATTAGATACAAAGGAGTCAGCTTCTAATAAGGACATAAATTTCTTTACCTCTCAAGTCCATATAAATACTTGTCATAAACAGAGAACTGAAGCCGACCACCCGTTGATGAAGTAAGAATTCCAAACAGATTTTCACATATGATCACATCAGCTATTATAGGAACTGCTGGTGCGATCCTTGAGAAGGCTTCTAAACTCACTGTTGCATCTTCTTCTACCTATTGAAAAAGAAAAAAAAGATAATAAAGAAAAGATTCCTATAAGGATGGCAGAGGAAATGAGAAAAAGGAGCCTTACGCTGAGTAAAGCCTGGCTAGAAACAGCTGGGACTTCCCAGACAACCATCATGTCAAAGGTTAACCGTCGAAACTTTTTATCGGCTAAATGACCAGTTACTCCAACAGAGAGTGAAAGTGCTCTAAAACAACAGTACTCTAGAAAATTCCTTGCAAATAACGACGGCTGCTTGAGAGACTCAAATGCCTCTTGTTTGAAACTATCTCGCAGCTCGTTTGCAGGAACACCGAGTATCCTGCGTCAATAGCATATCCAAATAATAAATCAAGGTCCGATGAAATCTAATAGTGGTACTTCTTTGATAAAAACCCGAACCCCTTTCTGAAGGCACCTCTTTAGATAGAACTACCCCTAGTGAAACCTATTACTAAACTCATTCTTGGACAAATTATTCCAGCATCATATCGTAAAGACTCAAGAGACATCAAACACCAAAAAAACTACTCTTATGAGCCAGGTAAAGAGTCATACTGCAAAAATATGCTGAATGAAATAAATGGAAAAAGAGAGATGAATGAATGGTACTTACTTAGAACACCTGCGGACAACGACATTAGCAACAGGAGAAAGCTCAGGAATCCAATTGGAGGAAGCAGAAGGGGATCTTCCCATTTCCTCGATTTCTTCATCGAAAGAACTTTGTTTACCGAGCAACCATTTAAAAGAAGTATCTTTAACCAAACCTTCAAGCATATTCCGAGTTTTGCTCGACATACTAGAAAAAAAAAAACTCCTTTAGTTAGTCCTTGTTACCGACACACCCCTGGTTTGCCTAAAAATACAATCAGCACATCAGAATCATTCAATACATTAGATTGATTGATCCCCTTTAGAATCGAGTTCAATGCCATAATAACTTTATTTGCAATCCAGCTCTCAAGGTAGTTAGTTGGTCACAGAGCGCGAACGAACAGTCATAACATTTTTTAAAAATGGGTTTTGCCTACACGATCTCTATTGCTTCATTGATCATCAACTCAAAGCTAAATTACAAAATTGTTGAACAAAATAAACAATACAGAGACTAAATCAAATCACCTCAAATCTGAAGCAACGTCGAAGCTGACTTAAGTCGAATACAATGCATAAAAACTGTTTATATCACGACGAGCATGTGATCAGATCAAACTTTTATTAAAAAATCGAACATTTGCCCACAATCGATACGCTTCATTCTCGAATTATAAACCAATCTAGGGATTTTAACTCTTGATTCCAAGACAATTTAGCCAATGAGCCCCTCTTGATTCTCAGATTCTGCCTTGATTTTGGGGTTTGTCGAAAAAAAAAAAAAGAAAACACCGCAAAGAGAAGCGAAAGCACGAAGACGGAGGAGGAGGAGGAGGAGGAGGAGGAGAGAGCGACGGATAAAATAAAACTCTGATTCGTTCTCCGCAAGACTTAATAAGACACGGTCACTAAACACGTGATGCATAACGTGTTTTTTTATGTCATCATATTTGACGGTTCAGATTAAATAAAAAACCCTACTCATTTCATCTTATCCCTACACGTGTCTCTCAATCAGGGTTTTTCAGATAACCCTTCCGTCGTTTCTATCTAAAGTGACTCAAAAGTCAAAACCTAAATAGTGCTCATCCAAATATTGTGGTTTATGAATTCTGAGCCATTCATTCATTTAGTCCATCGAAGACTGAGATATGGGTGAGGAGTAAGATTGATGACACCACCAAAGTGGTGTCCTGAAGCAGCAAGGTCTTAGCATTCGATATTGAGTCGTAATCTTCAAATTACTTGTGCGGTAAGCTTTTTTGCTTGACGAGGATAAGAAAGTCGCCGTGTGTTTCAAGACATGGATGGATATAGAAGACGAGACCAAGTCCATCGACAAGAGATATACATTGACCTCTACATGTTTTTTGTGTTGATGTGGTATTGTAAACAGTGTTCCTCTCTTTAAGGAAGAGAGTAATTATTACTTCTAAAACTTTAAGTTTTTCTAATTCAATGGCAAAAGTGGGTCATAAAAACTTGTATGAGTCTTCTTTTTCACCCAAGTTACAAGATCATCACCCCCATTCAATTTTTAAAGTTCCACCACCACGGTTGTAATGTATGATGCAAATATAGTAAAGGAATTGGTGTTTTCTCTTTTATAGCTTAGTAAATACACCGCTTAAAGTTGCAAAAATTGGACCAAAAGACAAACCACAAATAAATGCAGGGAACGTTCCATTCGATTTTGACCAGCACAGACACAGTATCTTCCTCTCATTTCAAATTATGCATTCGTTGGTCTGCATAACAACAACCTATTAACAGAGTTAATCCTAGAACAGAGTAGCCGCTGCCATGTTTTCTTGGGCTAAATATACGATAAAGCCCATATTACGATGGGCCTATAGTTTATTATATATATACGATTGAAGAAAAAACCCTTAAAATTCAAAGCACTACACACTTTCTTCCACAATGTCGATGTCGGAGCTTCCACAGGATCTGTTGGAGGAGATACTCTTTTCGCATTCCGGACAGATCGTTGAGACCGTTAACATCTACGTGCAAGCAATGGAACAGTATATTCAACGACGAGAGATTCAGAAGAAAGCACTTTGACAAAGCCCCAAAACAGTCTATGGTTCTCATGTTTACAACGAATTCTAGGATTTGTTCCTTGAACGTCAATCTAAACGAAACACCATCCGAAGAGGTTGGTGTTCAACTTAGCGGAATCGGCATATATGAAGTCTTTCACTGTGATGGCTTGTTGCTATACATCAACGAAGTAGAAAATATAATGGTGGTTTGGAACCCGTTTATGGGTAAAACCAGGTGGATCCAACCCATAGATCTTAACAGGAGATCCTACAGGTATGTTCTTGGATCCTACCAAGACAATAAATCCGGCACTACCAGCTACAAAGTACTGAGATATAGTGTTGGCAACAAACCAGTATTTGAAATCTGTGAGCTTTACTCTAATTCATGGAGGATCCTTGATGTCACTCCGAACTTGAGTTTTTATGGTCATCCCTGTAATTCCTGCGTATCTTTCAAGGGTAAGAACTACTTTTTTGCTTTTGATGAAGAAGAGAGTCAGCTCGATATGGTTAGTTTTGATTATACAACGGAGAGTTTTGGAAGTCGTATGAGTCTTCCGTACCAGTTTCCTATTGGTAGTTATTTTATTAAATCTCTATCTAGTGTGAGAGACGAGAAACTTTCACTGTTACTACAACTGAGCTATACCTCAAGTAAAGAGATATGGGTAACAGATAAGATTGATGAGACCACCTCTCAAGTGTTGTTGTGGACCAAGGTCTTAACAGTGGACAACCCTTATCTTCGCCATGGCTTTACAAGTTTTTGGTTCGACGAGGAGAATAGAAAAATCGTGTGTTGTGAGAGAGGTAGAAGTAGAACTGGCGACGCCAGTTATGGGGCCGACTGGGTTTACATTGTTGGGGAGGATAATAAAGTCACAAACCTAAGTTTTGGAGAACATTCCATTCTTTCATGTGTTCCACATTTGTTTGGTTATATTCCAAGTTTGGTTCAAATCGAGCACCCTCAACGGAAAGAGTAAAAGTGGTGACTACCGGACTAGACAAGCTCTACGCTCGCAGCCATTTTCTTTCTTTGTGTGTTTCTATTAGTTTGTCTTTGTCGTCGTCAAGTCCTTGGAATAATCCTTTGAGCTCTCATTACTCATATTGTATTACAAATTGTATCACTAGAAGAAGTGATTTAACATGTCGTCAAATGTCGTCAAACCGTTAAATTTAGCTAGTAAGGCTTCTATATAAGAAGATTTCAAATGATTGATTTTATATGATAATTAAGATCATAAGAATTTAATACAGATCGTGTTGTCAATTTTGTTCGTTTCTCTTGACCATCTTCAATTGGAAATTGGAATGGAGGCAAACCACTAAAATCAAAATCCCAAGTCATAGATTATCCGGTTATATTCGGTTTAATTGTTTATGCCAATTTCCCTTTTTTTTTAAGCCCAAAAAAAAAAAAAAAAAAA
>NC_025699.1:9454895-9478353 GCF_000633955.1 Camelina sativa | reverse complement strand
AATTTCCCTTTTTTTTTAAGCCAAAAAAAAAAAAAAAAAAAAGACCTAAGACTTTAATACAGCAGCAGCTGAAAGTCTGAAACTGAGATCAATGGCGATACCGGAGCTTGTAAACGATTTGGTAGATGAGATACTGTGTCGGGTTCCGGCCACATCCATGAAACGGTTACGAAGTACCAGCAAACGATGGAACCGTTTATTCAAAGATGACCGGAGATTCGTAAGAGAACACTGCGATAAAGCCGCGAAGGAGTTTCGAGCTCTCATGTTGACGAAGGAGCTCGGGATTAGTCCGATGAGCGTCCGTGGAGATGTTCCTCCATTTGTAGAGGTAAAAAGGGCGCTTAGCCTACCAGATCCAGATCCGCATTTTAACAATTCACGTCAGTTCGATATAGCTCAGGTCTCTCACTGCGATGGCTTATTGTTATGCACCCCACGATACGGATCTCAAATCGTGGTTTGGAACCCGTTTACTGGCCAAGCCAGGTGGATCGAAGCCGAAGGCCACCACTTTGTCCTCGGATACTCCCAAGACAAGAAGAAATCTTCCTCCTGCCGTAAGAGCTACAAAGTATTGAACTTTTCTCGTGGTACTAATAATTCGGAAATTTACGATTTTGACTCTGATTCATGGAGGCTTGTTGATCATGATATCGCTCCAGGCTGGACCATTGATTACTCTAATTGTCGCAGCGTGTCTTTCAAAGGAAACATTTATTGGATTGCTAAAGAAGGTCAAGGCCGACCCATATCCGACCGAACCATTTACTTGCTCAGATTTGATTTTTCAACGGAGAGATCCCAACGTCTGCCTCTTCCCTATCAGTCTCGTCTTGATTACGTAGCCGCCTCTCTATCCGCTGTTAGAGAAGATAAGCTTTCCGTGTTATTTCAGCTCGGTGTAAGATCCAAGACTGAGATATGGGTGACAAATAAGATTGATGATGACTCCAGCCAAGCAATTTCTTGGACCAAGCTCTTAGCATTGGATGTGAGCTTTGATCGTCAACTTTCGGAATTTGGAAGTTTCTTGCTCGACGAGGAGAAGAAATTTGTCGTGTGGTTTGAGACATGGCTGAACTTGAATGTTGATTTTGGTGTAGACAAGATATCCATGTTTGGGGAGGACAACGACCTCAAAGTAATTGATGTTGGCGTAGACAAAGATATGGAATGTTGGCCTGTTATTTTTAATTATGTTCCAAGTCTTTTTCAAGTTGAGCGAGCTCAAATCAAGCGAGCTGGATGCAAAAGGAAAAGAGGTGAATGTTAGTAGTCTAGTATACTAACCTCACCTATATGTTTTTAATAAGAATGGATAAAAACATATAAATTAGTTTAAATTATAAGTTTTTTTATACCATTTTGCAAAAACACTCTCTTTTGTTATCCATTTTTTTATATATACATGCAGATCGATCATCAAAATCTGCATCATGATGATAACATATGACTTAACATCGGTAGATTTTTTTAGTCATTATTATTTTTTCAAAATATTTAGTATCATAAATCTTAAAAATTGTTAGTTATATAACAATTTTGTAAAACAAAAACATTTAATTATCACCAATAAGTTAATTAATTTGATATATAAAATATATTTTTATTACTTTTTTGGTTAATTATTATTCTTTAAGTAAGGTTATCTTTATTAATTTTATATATTTAAAATAAATTTTAAAGGGTAATAAAAGGGATATTTGAAAAAAAAAGTAAACAAAAAGAGTGTGGTTTTCCAATTTTACTCTAAAACATCCTAAGATTAGAGTTGCTGCCATATTTATTAAGACCAAACAAACAATAAAACCCATAATAAAACTGGTCCTTATAATTTATACATTTAACGAGACGTATAAGAGAAGAGCAAAACACTGAAAACCCTAAACAATCAGTCAAAAACTCAAAAGCCACCGGCGCTCTACGACGATGTCGATGTTCGAGCTTTCACAGGATCTGTTGGAGGAGATATTCTATCGCGTTCAGGCCATATCTCTGAAACCGTTAAGATCTACTTGCAAGCAATGGCGCAGTTTATTCACCAATTGGCCCGTGGGTGAGATACATATATATAATTTATTTTGTTTATTGCTAACTCTCTTAAATTACTAGTGTTTGATTATGAAGTGATCTAAATTTATTTAGGCACATTCGGAATGGTTATATAACCAACCATGGGGAATGTACAAGGCCTTGATGTACATTAGGGAACACTATGGTAACCCAACTATGATTCTTTCCGAAAATGGTATTCTAGCGATAAAGTCTTGAGTTTAATCTTTTTGTTTGTTTGTTATAGAAGTGTTGAGTATTAAAATTTGAATACTATCTTCGTAGGTATGGATGATCCGGGCAACATCACTCTAGCTCAAGGACTAAATGATATAACGAGAATAAATTATTATAGAGGCTACTTAGCGCAGCTTAAAAAGGCAGTACGTAGACGATGGAGCCAATGTAACTGGATATTTCGCGTGGTCATTGCTTGATAATTTCGAATGGTTATCAGGATATACCTCAAGGTTTTGAATTAACTAATGAATCTGGTATTGGTATATGATTCTTTCTGATAAATTGTTATAGTATATGTTCTAATGACTTCTCTCCTCCGCGTAGGTTTGGAATTGTGTACGTGGATTAGAAGGACTTAAAGAGATACCCCAAGATGTCTGCGTTATGGTTCAAACAACTACTGAAACGGGATCAAATCTGAGCTCAATGTGTCTATGAATAGATTATGATTGAGTTACAAGTGATTGTAAAAGCCTTAAAGGAACTATAGGGTTGTTTATCTCCCTTTTGAGCTTTGATGGATTGTGAGGTGACTATGCATGCGACTGCGTAACTTGTGAACTCTCTGATCTTTGCTAACAAAAAAAAAAAAAAAACTTGAGAACTCTCCCTTTGATTTTCAAATTATTCAAAAGCAGCAACAGTATATAATTAAAACAAAAATTCTTCTAGTAACTTCAGTAATGTGTGTGTGGGCATATAATACACTGAGTTTTTTTACTGAGACTGCATGATTTTTTCTTTCTTATTACGTTTTATGTTTGTTTTTGAAACCTGATCTTATATCGTATAAGTTTAAACTTAGAATATACTTAGGTTGATGTTAAATCTATAGGGTAACTTAGAATATACTTACCAAGCTCGTATATGTATAAGTGACACCTTTATCAATTATCAGAAAATATGTTGCATGTAAATGACAAAAAGGAATCATGATAAACTGTCGCGTTGCGATATTAAACAATAAGATGCTATACTACAAAGCTTTGCTACACTCGAAGTCACTCAACTCTCAATAATGGATGTAATCATATTCCTATACCACGGAAAATCTTATAGCACGATTCAGATCACATGTTTCTTAATTAGACCAAAAAAAATCTTAGTCGTTTTCCGTATCGTGAACGTTCTTTGAAATGTGTCGGCTACAAATTATTTTCTTGATTTCTTCTTTGTTTTTCTTCACTCACCGTTTGTTGTGCTTTCGATCGAGAGTTATAGGAAGAAGCAAAAAAAAGAAAAACTTACGTAGTCACGTGAAGATGGGAAAATGGGGCATGCATGGTCCTGTCTTGAGGTCCACGAGGACTGAACTTAATGGATTGTGATTTGACCAGTTTGGCCTTGTTGTCTTCTGTGCTTTCACGTTTTTTTCCCTTTGGCGCTTTACGATCCGCGTGCTGACTTTTCTCAATTTGTGGACCGGAACACGATAATTCTCTTCCGAGCATTCTTGTCTTTTTCCTTCTCTACTTCTCGTACGTATGTATACATTACTACTTACTAGTATGTTATTATGAGAAAAGTTATAAAACAGGGACATATACCGATTTGGTTAAATTTGTTAATTAGATAAGCAACATTGTAACTGGATTTTACTATTATATAGTTTGGACTCTGGAGGAAAGAAGACAAAGTAATTTCTGTTCTCCTTGTAGTCTTTTTTTTTTTCATTTAATTTTTATCTTGCCCGGTTATATGTAATCTCCCTTTTCATTTAATTTCATTTCATTTCATTTCATTTTACCTTACCTATATGTTTTGGTTTATTCGTTGTATTCGATTCATTGGTTCTGTGTCAAGTATGATGAATCTCAAGGCAAGCCGGTTTTGAGAGACCTTGGTTGTAAGCAGTTTAAGAGGTGTATCATTGTGAGCGCTTCTTGGAGCCCTCATCTTACTGGAGAGTGCTTAATCTTGTTAGAGAACGGAGAGGTCTTTTTCTTTGATTTGAATCAGAGCCATTGTAGACTTAGAGGTTCCAAACTGAAAGTTTCTTGGGAAGGTCATGGGAACTCAGCTGCAGTCAATAGGATGAATTGGTTAGGATGTGATTTTGGTTGGACTTTTGGGATTTATCTCGTTGCTCGGTCTGATGCTGTCTTTGCAATTACCAGAAGCTCTGAGGATTGCGGTGTGAGATGTTCATTGGAAGTTGAGAGAGTCTGATTAATGGCTGGAACTGAAGAGTTTGTTGGCTTTGCAAAGGCGGGTAGTGACAGTTTTCGGTTTATTCTTCCTTGTCAGAGCTATGTATTTCTCTGTGATCCTAGATCAGGAGTGCCTTTGTTGAAATGGCTGCATGATGTTGAGAAGGCCTTGCTTTATCGATGCTTATAGATTGTCTGAACTCGGGCTTGGGACTGTTGAATCAACTACTTCTTGTGTTATCATTGGCTCGTTTTGGAATGCGCAATCTCAGATGTTCTGTTATGGACCTTCCCCATCTTTTTTGAAGGATCCTTGTTCCTTGTATGTATGGGAGCTTCCCCACAATCTACTCTTACCCGTCAGATCTGATGACCCAAGTGGAAGGTACTTGTTTAGAACGCCAAAACGGAAAACAAGAACTCTTTTTCTGCATAACAACCTGACGATCAGCCACACTGTTTTAGGGTCATTACATGGTAAAGTGTTTTTGGAATCTGACTCTAATGTTTTATGTAATCTCTAGCTTCTCCTCTGCATGTCTGCTGCCATGATATAACCTTATGTATTTTCTCTGTTTTCATTGTGTGGAAAGAGCATGAGTTCTCTATAGTGTGAATCGACTGTGAGTCAGATAGTTCTCCACTTCCTGTCTTCTTAAAAGACAAGTTTCAATCTATCTTTCTCAACATCACCAGCTATAACTGTCTCTTTCTCGATTCAGTCTAATTGTTCTGCTCCATGCTGTTCTACTGTGGATTCAATCTTCCTCTCACTCTCTAGGGCTCAATTGCTGTGACAACACAATTGATAGAAGCTAGCATGGGATAACTTATCAAGACCAAAGCCATAACAGTAGATCAAGTGAAAGAAGTCAATTACCACTTGTTTTTCTTTTTCATCGACCTGTTTAGCCTTCCACATTTGATCGTTCGAGTTCAAGACGCTCAGTTACGTTCTCTTCTATGCATTTTGATATGACTCTCTGCCAAAGTGTTTGTGTTAGAATTTTGGGCTCGTTGTTTTGGAGGGATTTGCGTAGAATTCCAGTTAATGAACCATAACTTGACATCGCCTTGTATACCTGGTTATCTACAGAGATTTAAGGAAACCTTCAAGTCGGAGTAGTAATTGGTCAAGGGACCCAGTGTTGAGCTCTCTCGTTAGCCCTGTTCTTCCACTTCCAGTTCACTTCTTATCACACTTCATGAGGTGTCTCAATTTAGAACAAGATATATTGCCCGAAGCAGAGTTCTCTAACGGGTGCAAATAAATCTCCACCCGCGAGCTGCAAAGTCAGGTCTAGACGAGACAACCATTTCACTTGGCGATGCCCGAGACGATGAAAATTTGGCTCAACAGTGACTTTTTAAAAAGAGAAAGGAAAATTTTTAATGACTGTTGTAGTGTTGTTAACTTGTTATTGCTGAAGAGAAGATTCGAACTAGATACGTGTCACATACTCACATCTAAATCATTTAGCGGCCGTCTATGTTTTAAGACTTAGGGCCGAAAGCCCAAGTGGGTATCCAGGCCGGCACTGGATCAGACCAAACCCTATATGGCATAGTAGAGGTTATATCAACTTATATAATAGCTTAGTAAAGATTCGCTAACCAACTTATATTATATTAACTGTGAATCTAAGTATTTTTCAACCATGAAAGTTGCTATGACCTGTCAGCTATGTGAAAAATGCTATTTTAGCTTCACATAATTATGGCTCCAGAGGAAATAAGGCTGAAATGAACTATTTTGTACTTTGAAAGACTTCATTCCAGACTAAAAACTACATAAAATTTGAATATATTATAAAATTTGATTACCAAAAATAATTGACAATAAACTGATCATGTAATAGACAAAAAAACAACAATTCCATTTCAAAAGTATGTTAGAAGGAGAAGAAAAAAACCAACATAATCGACAAAAAATACACTATAATGTTGTACAAGTAAGGTACATCATGAATTAGTCTTAATCTTTAAATAATTAACATATAGTTGATAAGCTAGTACTAGGGTTTAATCTACTAATTAGTTTGTAGTGTTCATGTGTGCTTTTAGATGTGCTAGGGTTGTGGACATATGTGTTTTTCGATTTTGCATACATGGTTTGATCAAATATCTTACAAAGTTTGATTAAGTGTTTATTTTGTTTGAGACAATAATTTATTTTTAATATTACAATTATTTAGTAAAACAACATACATCTTTTTGAATTTGACATGTATATTTTGTATATATTGATAAACAAATAGAGTGATGGCAAGAATAAACAAATAATATGTATAGGACACAGCTTTGTAATTAAATTTAGTTATTTTAAGAATTATAGATTATTTGAGAATATAACTAAGAGTTTTAGTTTTTTGAAGGAATTGAAGTTCAGTTCAAACAAAAATTGTCTACGACATGTAGCAATAAAATGCAAAAAGTAAAAAAAAAATATAAGTCATCGCAACTATTGGTAAATTAATATTTGATGTTTATTAGTATATTGATAATCGTAACTTTCTTGATATAGTATGGTTATTAGTGTAAAATTGATTTAGTCCATATTATTAGAGTTTCATTGTAGATATGGTGAAATAATTGTATGTATATAGTTTTAATTTGTTTGTTTGTTGTATTTGTATTATTATTTTGTAAGATATTTTTTAAGTAGTAATTATAATATTATAATTATTGAGAAAATAATATTTTTTGTTTGCTGTATTTTCATTGAGCACAACACAAATATAAGTATTGGTGATTCTCAACAATACATTATTCCACTTAAGAGAGTAAGTCTAGAAGTAAATATATATAGTTTGGTATATGGTTTGATTTGGTTGATTTCGGTATGAAATAGTAATTTAAATTTCTTTGTCTGGTTAACGAGAAAGATGCGCTTACCTATTTAATTTAGTCGCTCGACGACTTACCGCCAAAAATAAATTATAATGCTGTACAAGTAAGGTACATCATGAATTAGTCTTAATCTTCAAGTAATTAACATATAGTTGATAAGCTAGTACTAGGGTTTAATCTACTAATTAGTTTGTAGTGTTCAAGTGTGCTTTTAGATGTGATAGAGTTTATGAACATATGTGTTTTTAGATTTTGCATACATGCTGTTTGATCAAATATCTTACAAAGTTTGATCAAGTGTTTATTTGTTTGAAACAATATTTATTTTTAATATTACAACTATTTAGTAAAAAAACATATATCTTTTTGAATTTGACATGTATATTTTGTATATATAGATAATCAAATAGAGTGATGGCAAGAATAAACAAATAATATGTATAGGACACAACTTTGTAATTAAATGTAGTTATTTGAAGAAATATAGATTATTTTAGAATATAATTAAGTTCAGTTATACTCTCTCAATGCGACGGTTATTGGCGATTGAAAAGGCGATTCGAGCCTTTCTCTGCTTTTTCCATCACGTCTCTCCGGAGACGGTAACTGACAGTTATGCCGGCGACGTGGTATCCCCCACGATCGCGTACGTGTGACGGTTATCTCCGCGAAGTGGGTCTCTCCTCGCAATGCCTCTTTGGAAGTTGGTTTCTACCCTCTCTATAAATACAGTCCGATGTGCTTCCGGTTTCTTCACATTCTCACGATCTCCTCTGTAATTCTATATCCATTTCGATTCTACTTTGTCCTGTTGAAAATGGGTGATAACTTACGACGAGCGGTCCAAGAGATCAATTTGGGAGCAGATGATGCTCCTCTCGCTATCCCGGCGGACTTGGTGGCCAATGCGGCTGCTGAAAACCGTTTCATCCTCATGGGACGTCCCGTGATCCCACATCGCCAGAATCTTCGTGCCATCATTGCCTCAATGCCTCGCATTTGGGGTCAAACAGGACTGGTCTATGGCCGTATCGTTCCCAGAAATCAATTTCAATTCATTTTCCCCACTGAAGGAGAATTGGAACTGGTCCTCCGGCGAGGTCCCTGGGCTTTCAATGACCGTATGCTGGTCCTCCAACGCTGGTATCCAAATGACAACCCACCTCTCATTGATTTCATCCCTTTCTAGGTACAAATCCGTGGCATCCCGTTCCAGTTCCTTAACCGTGAGGTCATCTCCCACATTGGTCGCTCAATCATAAACCTCCTTGATGTGGACTATGACGCAGAAGCGGCTGCTAGGGTGGAATTTGTTCATGTGCAGATTCACTGGGACATTCATCTCCCGCTCCGCTTCCAGAGACACATCCAATTCCAAGAGGGTATCAACACTATGCTTAAGTTCCGCTTTGAACGTCTCCGAGGCTTCTGTGAAGTTTGTGGAATGCTCACTCATGACACAGGAGCATGTATCTTGCAAAACGGTGGTGAGGAACATTTTGATGATCCGGATGATGATGAGGGGATGGAGCCATTTGCAGGACCCCAAAATCAGGGTGTTATTATTCGTGAGATTGGTGATGGTGAAGAGGACGACGATGGGGGTGAGAGGGATCCTATCCCCAACGCTGACCTCCATGTTGAAAACCGCAATGAGCTTGAGGACATTGTTCCTCTCCTTGCTAATCCTGCAGACCCTGAAGAACACCTTGAAGCCTCTTTCGCTCAAAACCTCCACCCTGATGAACAGGATACTCAGCTTGTTCCTAATCCTTTACATGGTGCTGACTACCTTGATGCAGATATGCAATCTCGAGGTAAAAAAAAAGAGGGAAGACATGTCTGATCCGTTGGATAGGCCTGAGTGCTCAAATGTGAGGGGCTGTCTGGATATCGAAGGTAGCTGCTCTGGGGAAACTCTTTCCCTCCAAGGACTTGTGAGAGGCGCGGTGGCCCAGAACCACCTCTTCCCCCATGAGGACAACTTCTCTGAACTGTAGAGGACTAGGCAATGACTTTGCAGTTCGACGTCTAAAGGAGTTCAAGAAAGACTTTTCTCCAGACATCATTTGCCTGATGGAAACGAAGCAAGGAGACGATGTAGTTAGATCAGTTAGCACTGAGTTAGGATATGATCATGTCTTAACGGTTCCTCCTGTTGGTCTAAGTGGTGGTGTAGCTCTACTTTGGAATAGTTGTATCTCTGTTTCAGTTCTTTATCAATCCCCTAACCTTGTAGACACTTATGTCAAAATTAATGGATTTGGTTTCTATTTATCTTGTGTCTATGGTAACCCGAACCCATCCCTCCGCCACCTAGTATGGGAAAGATTAGAGAGGATTGCAGTAAATAGAACAGGTCCTTGGATGGCCATAGGTGATTTCAATGAAATCAAGAACAATAATGAGAAAAGAGGGGGACCCCTTAGACCAGAAAGTTCCTTTGTGGATTACCATAACATGCTTCAAGTCTGTGACTTTCATGAGCTTAAGTTCAAAGGTGACCCTTTCACCTGGGTAGGAAAACGACACACATACGATGTGGCTTGTTGTCTAGACAAAACCTTAGTTAATAGCAAGTGGCAAGCTCAATATCCAGCTTCCCATGTTGAGTTTCTTGAACTTATCGAGTCTGATCACAGACCAGTTGTAACAACCATTACCAATGACTTCGCACCAAGACAAGGCCAGTTCTATTATGACAACCGTCTGATCAATCGAGAAGGTTTCCAGGATACAGTTAACCGCTGCTGGAATCACCAACGCCTTGATCAGGATACGAACCTAACTACACGGCTAAAGAAATGCAGAGCAGCTATATCTAAGTGGAAACGACAGAACAAGCCTAATGCCCGTGAGGAGATAATCACACTTAAGAGACAAATCAATAAAGCTCATACTAATGGATCCACATCACAACATATCAGGGACCTACGACAGAGTTTGAGCATCGCATACGACAACGAAGAAGAATTCTGGCGTACAAAGAGTAGAAAAGACTGGTTATCAAGTGGTGACAGAAATACGAAATACTTCTTTGCCACTGCAAAAGGCCACACTGCAAGAAATAAAATGTTCTCTATCATTGATGATGAGGATCAAGAACACTGTGGAGACGATCCAATAGGTACGGTGGCACAAGCTTTCTTTACCAACTTATTCAAGACAGACCTCACACCACAAAACAACCATTTCCATGTCTTTCGCGACTTTCAGCAACGTGTTACACCGGCGATAAATGACGATTTGACGAGACCAGTTTCTGAAGAGGAGATTAAACAAGCAGTGTTTTCAATTGGTCCTACACAAGCCCCTGATCCTGATGGCTTCACATGAGCTTTCTACCAAAACTTTTGGGAAACAACAAAAGATGCTCTAATACAAGAAGTTCAAGATTTCTTCTGCTCAGGTACTTTCGATCAAGCTCTGAATCATACAAACATCTGTCTGATCCCCAAAATGGAAGCTGCAAGGCATATGACGGACTATAGACCCATCTCCCTCTGCAACGTAAGCTACAAGATAATATCGAAGATATTGGTATCAAGACTGAAACAACATCTAGATAAACTAAGATCTGAGGAACAAGCTGCGTTTATACCTGGAAGGATCATCACGGATAATGTACTTATCGCTCACAAACTCATTCACGCTCTCAAGGTCAAAAGAAGATGCTCTAATTCGTATATGGCGATCAAGACAGATATCACCAAAGCATATGACAGCTTGGAGTGGGATTTCCTCCAAGAGACTCTGTTTAGGTTCGGTTTTGATATCAAGTGGATCCAATGGATCATGACGTGTGTTCGTACACCAACGTTTTCGGTTAAAATCAATGGTTGTCCCAAGGGCTTTATACAACTGGAGAGGGGAATCAGACAGGGCGACCCCCTGTTTCCATACTTGTTTATCTTATGTGTTGAGGTTCTCAGTCACATGATGAAAAGAGCAGAAGCGCAAGGAGGCATTAAAGGTTTAAAGATTAGCAATGCAAGTCCATCAATCAGTCATCTCTTGTTTGCAGACGACTCATTATTTTTTTGTCAAGCAAACCTGAGTTCTTGTGCAGCTGTTAAAAAAATCCTAACACAATATGAACGTGCGTCTGGACAGAAGGTTAACACGAGGAAGTCATCAGTGATGTTTGGTAAAAGAGTCAGCGAACAGACAAAGACTCAACTTCGAAATTTCCTTCAAATGCACAATGAGGGTGGCTGTGGTAAGTATCTTGGACTCCCTGAGCAATTTGGTAGAAAGAAAGTGGAGTTATTTCAGTATATAGTAGAAAATGCACGAGGCAAGACAAGAGGATGGAACAACAAGTTTCTCTCTCAAGGCGGTAAAGAAATCTTATTGAAAGCGATAGCCATGGCTATGCCTGTCTTCACGATGAACTGCTTCAAGCTCCCTAAGAGCATATGTGGAGAAATAAAACAAGTCATTGCTAACTACTGGTGGAGCCAAAACCAAAATAATCATCCGGTGCACTGGGTTGCGTGGGACCGTCTGAAATATCCAAAGAAGGAAGGGGGCCTAGGCTTCTGTGACATCGAGAAGTTCAACGAAGCTCTCTTAGCTAAACAAGCCTGGAGAATACTCCAAAATCCAAATTGCCTGCTAGCCCGTACTCTACGCGGAAGATACTTCTCTGACTCATCAATAATCACTGTAGGCAGAGGAACACAACCATCTTTTGGTTGGCAATCAGTTTTAGCTGGTAGAGACTTGCTCTTCAAAGGTCTACGATACAATATAGGAGACGGCAGTTCTATTCATACTTGGATAAATCTATGGCTCCCCATACATCCACCACGTCCACCGAGAGTACACCCTTCCTTCCGGGTTGACAATAGTACCGTTAATAGTTTAATGCTCCCAGATATGAGTGGTTGGAATGAGAGACTGGTGCAAGACAGAGTTCATCCGGATGATGTTAACCATTTCCTTCGAAATAAGGTAAGTGCTTGGCAGCCTTCCGATCTTCTAGGATGGCATTATACAGAGAGTAGTATGTATACGGTCAAATCAGGATACTGGCTAGCTACTCACCTTCCAGATTTTGACTTTCAAGCACAACCCCCTCATGGTGATCCACGCATCAAACAGGAAATTTGGAAAACAAGAACCCTTCCGAAGTTCAAACATTTCCTTTGGCGTCTAATGTCACGAGCCTTGGCAACCGAAAATGAATTGGAAAGATGTCACATGTCTTCGGATGGCACCTGCAACGATGTGTTACTGAAATGGAAACAACTGAGCACCTCTTCTTCTCTTGTCCCCACGCGATGCAAATTTGGCGTGCATCTAATATACCGATCACATGCCTTCTAAATCCAAACGTCACCCTCGAAGCAAAACTGAAGGCGATCTTTGAGTTTCACAAGCATCGAAGGATATTTGACCGTCTATCTCTTCTCCCGTTCTGGATCTTATGGAAGCTTTGGACGAGTCGCAACAAGTTAACATTCCAAAACAGGAATAACAATTGGTTCCAAGATCTCAAAAAAGCAAAACAAGAGACTGATGAATGGTTAGCAGTCGACAAAGAGAAGAAAAGAAGTAATCTCCAAGAATCACAACGGTCAACCAACAGAATTAACCTTTCTACTTCGTGGCAGCCACCCCCACAAGGGTGGTTAAAGTGCAACTATGATGGAAGTTTTATCAACAATGAGAGACGTTCAACAGCAGCTTGGATTATTCGTGATGAGAAAGGGCAGTTTTGTGAAGCAAGTCAAGCCACAGGTTGTGCTGTTACTTCTGCGCTGGAAGCTGAATGTCAAAGCCTAGTATTAGCGATGCGTCAAACGTGGTTAAGTGGGTACCGTAAAGTCATATTTGAAGGAGACTGCCAAACTCTAGTAGGAATTATCAATTCTGGAATAAGAAGGTTTGATATCAACAACTGGATTCAAGATATAGGAGGGTGGATAAGGCGTTTTGATGTTGTTCTATTAAGATGGACTTCAAGACAAACAAACTCCCTAGCTGATAAGTTGGCCAAATCTCAAAGACATGAAACCACAGGTTTCATATTTCATTTATCAATTCCTCTATGTATTCGTTCTATCTTTCACAATGTCAACATTTCCTAATAATTAATAAAGTATGCAGTGTTAAAAAAAAATAATAATAATAAGTTCAGTTCAAACAAAAAATTGTCTACGACATAGTAGCAATAAAATTCAAAAAACTAAAAAAAAAATTCATCGCAACTATTGGTAAATTAATATTTGATGTATATTAGTATATTGATAATTGAAACTTTGTTGGCATGGTTATTAGTGTTAATTTGCTTGAGTCCATATTATTAGAGTTTCATTTTGGATATGACGAAATAGTTGTATGTATATAGTTTTAAAACACTTATTATTTCATAATCTTGTCGAATTATACCTGAGCAATTGTATAATTTATTATACCAATTAAGTTAGAATATTAGAGTATTTTAATTTATTATATGTATATCCTCTTTTTAATAAAAGAGAAGTACACAACATAATTGTTGTAGACATTTTATTTCTAATAAATGGTTAGAAATAGTTACAAATAGGTTATAAATTAATCTATATATTAATATTAATGGTTACACCCAAATATTATGAATATTCGAATTGATAATTGATATATTAATAGTAACAAATGAAATCATGGATATTCCAAACTGTATTTTTGGACGATTTTAGTCATATATCACGTTGTTTCCAAAGGTATTTCAACACAATATTACAAATTTATTTTCCACAGATTTTATCGATAGACCACAACGTTAACCAAAGATAGATTACGAAATTGATAGATTGATTGGGTTACAAGATAGATTACGAAATAAAATTTAACCATTGTTATAGCACGGATAATTATCTAGAGTCATTAACAATATAAAACTTACAAAATATGTATTTTTTTCAAGCCTTCATATTTAGCATATGATTTTATTACATAATGTTTTATCCAAAAAAAACTTTTAAAAACAATAACATAACTTATATTTTATAAAAAAAAATACAATATAAATAAAATGAATTTCAACCCGTGCTCTAGCACAGGTCTTAATCTAGTTATAGTTTTATATTGTCTGCGTTAGTATTTGTATTTGTATTATTATTTTTGAAATAATTTAAAGTAGTAATTATAATATTGTAATTATGAGTAAATAAAATTTATTTATTTGTCAACCTGTATAAATTTTAATTTACCAACCTGTTAATCTAGAACATGGAGAAAACCCTTTTTTATAGATTGGATGATATATTTTGTTTTAAAAAATTTCAAATCAAATCATATTCAAATTACATCATAATGTGTTGCAAATATACTTATTACTCGAAGTAAATAAAAAAATTTGGAATTTGGAATTTGGCTCGGTTAACGACCAACCTATTTAATTTAGTGCTCAGTTGACCGCCGATCGCCGTAGAAAACAAAAGCCGCTTTGGTTGTAATGGAGATTACAGATGAATGGGGACGCAAAACCTGCATCTCCTCTCCCGTTGGTCCTTACTTCTCGAACCCATCAGATTCGGAGCTACTCTTCTCTTCTCCCTCTCTCTCTCCTCCGATTCTCTCTACTGTCCCTCACTTAACTCCCGCGCGTTTTCTCTCCGTCTCCGGCGTCCCTCCGTCGGATTCTTCCGCAATCGTCGGCGCCTCTTTCAATATTTTCAATCCGCACGATGATACAGCTAGGGTTCTCTCCTACAATCGTCTCCAGTTTCTACCTTTCCCCAGTAAAAATTCAGTCTTGGTGTTTTTCCCCACGGGGACTAACCTTGATCGGATTGGGTTCTTGCTGCTTTCTATTGGAGATTCCGGTGGGTTACAAGTCATGGGTTCGAACGAAGGTGACGTCTTTGTGGCAACAGAGAGATTATTTTCTCGGATTTTGAAGATTTTGGTGCAACCGGTTAGTGTTTTTGGATCGGATAAGAGTTCTTCTTCTGACGAATTGGGATACGTTTTGGTTTATTCGTTGTATTCGATTCATTGGTTCAGTGTCAAGTATGATGAATCTCAAGGGAAGCCGGTTTTGAGAAACCTTGGTTGTAAGCAGTTTAAGAGGTGTATGATTGTGAGCGCTTCTTGGAGTCCTCATCTTACTGGAGAGTGTTTAGTCTTGTTAGAGAACGGTGAGGTCTTTTTGTTTGATTTGAATCAGAGTCATTGTAGACTTAGAGGTTCCAAACTGAAAGTTTCTTGGGAAGGTCATGAGGTCAATAGGAGGAATTGGTTAGGATGTGATTTTGGTTGGACTTTTGGGGTTTATCTTGTTGCTCGGTCTGATGCGGTCTTTGCTATTACCAGAAGCTCTGAGGATTGCAGTGTGAGATGTTTATTGGAAGTTGAGAGTCTTAATATAGCTGGAACTGAAGAGTTTGTTGGCTTTGCAAAGGCGGGTAGTGACAGTATTCGGTTTGTTGTTGCTTCTCAGAGCTATGTATTTCTCTGTGATCCGAGAGCAGGAGCGCCTTTGTTGAAGTGGCAGCATGATGTTGAGAGGCCTTGCTTTATCGATGTTTATAGATTGTCTGAACTTGGAATTAGGACTTTTGAATCAACTACTTCTTGCGTTATAATTGGCTCGTTTTGGAATGCGCAATCTCAAATGTTCTGTTATGGACCTTCCCCATCTGTTGTGAATGATCCTTTTTCCTTGTATGTATGGGAGCTTCCACACAATCTACTCTTACCTGCCGGAAAGTGTCTATGCGGAGATTGTGTCTTTAGGGAAGTGATGATGAAGGAGTCTCTTCTCGAGTGGATCGATTGGCAGAAAAAGAGTGTTATTTTTCTCGGTTTTGGCGTTCTAAACAAGTACCTTCCACTTGAATCATTAGATCAATCATCCGGGTTTACTTTGATTCGGTTAACATCCTCGGGGAAGCTTGAAGCAGTCAAGTTCTGTGCTTCTCCTTTAGATAGTTTAGAATTAGTAGCTCACAAAGATTCAGCCTGCAAACCTGACGAGGTGAACTTACTGTACCTCCCTGATGAAGATGAATACAAACTCCCGAGACGATTTAAATATCTCGACCTCAAGTATCTCTCTGCTCACACAAAAGGGAAGCTCGCCGGGTTTATTGATTCAAAGATGAAGACCAAATCATCAGGTTTGCAGAAGAATAAATCTTTTAGCTTAAGCTGCCATGAGGAGTTATGTAAGAAGTTGAAGATTTGCGGATTTGGTAGAGATAGATCTTCCTCTAGCGTAACCGCAGTCTTTGAGAATATCAATTCACCGACAAGCGTTTTCGACATTGCGTTGAGAGAAACCTGGTCAAACTTACCTATAGAAATTTTGTTGCTTGCATTCTCGAACTACTCTGAGTTTGAAGATGTTTTGGTAGACAAGAAGAAACCGTCTCTCGAGTTCTTAGCTGTTCCAGAACTCCCTCAGCTACCGCCTTTCTTGTTAAGGAAACCTTCACGCCGGAGTAGTAAATGGTCAAAGAAGGAGCAGCCCAGTGTTGAGCTCGTTGGTCCTGTTCTTCCACTTCCAGTTCTCACAACACTACATGAGTTCCGCAACGGATGTCTCAATTCAGAACAAGAGTTCTCGCCTGAAGCTGAGTTCTCTAACCGATGCAATCAAATATCCAAAGTAACCCGCGAGCTCGCAAACTCAGGTCAAGAAGATGAGACGACCATATCACTTGGCGATGACCGAGACGATGACATGTGGCTCAACAGTGATTCACAGAAGGAGAAGAAGGCGTTCATTTCTTATTGTCCGATCACAAAGACAACTGATTCAGACAGAAAACAGCAAGAACTCACTACGTTTGTCTCCAGAGTGCGTCGTTGTAAAGAAGCTGACATTGATGATGGAGGAACAACAGGGCTTGAACTGTTCGATGACTTGTCTCCAGTCGAGATTTGCTTCGAAAATCGGAAAGTGAATTTCGATACGAAAGCTTTGCTTACGTCCAAGACGCTTCTCTCTCAATGGCAACAACGATCATCTTCATATCAAGAGTTTCTTTCTCAGTACCATCTCCAAAAATGAGAGATATCTCCACGTCTTTTTTTGTTTTGCTTTTATTGTTGTTTCTTCTTCACCCATCAATTTTGTAATTTCCAATGTTCGGTTATATTCATTTTTGGGAATTGTCGTAGATTTCCCGGTATAGAAATAGAATTTTTCTTCAAATTACGTAATTACCATTTGAAGAGAAACAAAATTTGCATGAGTTGCAACATCATCTGGCTATAAATGTAATAAGTGGATGAAAAAAAAAAGAAGTCAACAATTTAAAAAGTGGACTATGTTATAAATCCACTAGCTATAGCTAAAATCAACTGTTTTATTATAATTCGATGACAAAGATAATCAACAAGTCGACATTATAAATAAATCAATATTAATTAGAATAAGTCTAAAACATTGATAAATATATATATATATATATATATATATATATATATATATATACTATATATTGTATAATTTTGAATTATTTATTTTTAATAAATTGATATGTAAATGATATCAACAAAAATATTTAAATTCTTTTTCTTTATTCAAAATTTTAAGATCAAAAATTGATTCATGTAATCTTTATTTAGAATACAATAAATACATTTTCGTTTCAAATTATATTTATTAATAATTGATTCATGAGAATTTGTTAGAAATATCACTATCAAAAATACCTATTTTCTTGAATATTTTCATTTTTACCCTCTTTTACACAATTACAATATGTTAAATTAATTTTTAGATTTTTTTTTAAGTTTAGGTTCTCTATTTTACATTTAGGATATAGTTTTGAGGGGTTAGGGTTTAGTATTTAGAGTTTAGGGCTTAGAATTTAGTTATTTTATACATTGAAAAGGGGTAATTTTGAAAATAGACAACATAAAAAGGTATTTTTGAAAAGTGACATAAGAAAAAAAGTGTTTTTGAAAATCCCTCTATTTTTATTTAATTGTTAAAATAATTTTTAATAAAAAGAGTATATATGTCCATTTTCATTTCAAAATGTGTAGTTTTCAAATAACTATAATATTGAGTTTAATTTTCAAATTTCTTTAAAATTTTAGTATATTCTTAAAAATATCCCTATAATTATTGATTCACCATAATTATTGATTCATTGCTTAAATGAATCTATAATGTAAACTCTTTTAATCTATAGGTGTTAACAAAGTTGAAGGGCCACAAGAAGCACATAACCGGTTTAGCATTCTCTACCGCACCTTTACACAGAGAATCTTTGTATTTTTGGATCAAATGTTTGATTTGCTATATTTGCAATCGTTTGTATATTACTAAGTATGTTATCAGTAAATCTCTCTTTATCCCTAAGACTTGCTTGAATGACTTGTTCATAAGGTAATACTAGTTCACTTAGCAGTTGATTTGTTCATAACGGTGAAATGAACTACTTACTTTGAAAGACTTCATTCCAGCCTAAGAACTACATAAAATATGAATATGTTATAAATTTGATTACCAAAAATAAATAAACTAATCATGTAATAGACAAAACAAACAATTCAATTTCAAAAGTATGTTAGAAGGAGAAAAAAAAATTCAACATAATCGACAAAAAATACATTATAATGCTGTACAAATAAGGTGCATCATGAATTAGTCTTAATCATCATCATTGCAACTATTGGTAAATTAATATTTGATGTTTATTAGTATATTGATAACGGTAACTTTGTTGGTATAGTATGGTTATTAGTGTAAAATTGATTTAGTCAATATTATTAGAGTTTCATTTTGGTGAAATAATTGTATACATATAGTTTTAATTTGTTTGATGTATATTATAGTTTTATATTGTTTGAACTGTTCGATGCCTTGTCTCCAGTCGAGATTTGCTTCGAAAATCGGAAAGTGAATTTTGATACAAAAGCTTTGCTTACGTCTCTCTCAATGGCAACAACGATCATCTTCATATCAAGAGTTTCTTTCTCAGTACTATCTCCAAAAATGAGAGATATCTCCACGTCTTTTTGTTTTGTTTTTATTGTTCTTTCTTCACCCACCAATTTTGTAATTTCCAATGTTCGGTTATATTCATTTTTGAGAATTATCGTAGATTTCTCGGTATATAAATAGAACTTTTCTTCAAATTACGTAATTACCATTTGAAGAGTAACAAAATTTGCATGTATTGCAACATTATCTGGCTAGAAAAATAAGTCACATCAGATTTAAAAAAAATGTATCAACATGGATTTTGTTGCATAAATCTCAATGTGTTAACAAAATCAAACAAAGAGTTCGTAAGGAGAAGAGTATGGTATCAAACTGCTCCTACTTACTTTGGGAAGGAAAAAAAACACACAGTTATTACTTCTTCTTCTTCTCTTTTGTAAGTCGTAAGATGGATCCTAACCCGAAAGGAGATGGACCACCGATCACCGGAGCAATCCAAAAACTTCCTTCCCTTCCGCCGCCATTCTTTCTGGCTTGTTTTTGTGGCCTGAACTGATACGAGCTGCAGCAGAGAGGTGGAGGAGAAGATGACGGATTTGCTCCTGGACGTGGGACTCCATGTCTCTGCGAGCTATGCTTGTTAATTTCCCTAAGCATTTCCCTCTTCGAATACGTTACTGATCCTGTGGAGTTGCTTCTCGTTAACCGAGGAAACGAACACATCAGACTCTTCTTTATATCGCAGTTAAGGCTTGAGCTTCTCTTGAAGCTCCAAAACGACTTTGATGATTTCTCTGCCTCCAAAACCGAATTTACACTGCTCCCTCGACCATTAACGCTTCCCCGAGTTTCTTTCACGCTGTATTTTCTCGAGTATTCAAGCAATGGTAAAGGCGGAGGAGGAAGAGAGGAGGAGGAGGATAAGGAACGAGTAGAGACGATAGGAGGGAGCTCGTATTTGTAGAGACGTTTTGGCGTGGCGGATGCAGGGGTTACGTGGAAAGGAAGGACTGGGAGGATCATACCATCCGCAAAGATCTCGTCGGCTGGTGAGGAATCTTCAGGATCAAAGTTTCTTGATATGTGGAACTCGAAATCAGAGTTTGATGAATCTAATAGAGTAGTGTCTCTTCGAACCGGGCCTGATGGTTGTTGTTGTTCCATAGCAGGTCCTTTATCGGATTGGCCAAGATCACCAGCAAACGAAATCCGCTGGTGGTTTGACTCCGTGCAGATCATGATGGTCCGTTTTGCTGAAGTTATCAAAACAAATTAGTGAAACCAATGAGAACCATAGAAATGATTAACTAACCTTCGTGAGGAGTGATAAAAGTCAAGGCACGTAATGTAGCGATTTAAAGTTGGATTAAGGATGAATGGGAAAGATGTAAAGGAAATAAGGTTTCCATGAGAAGATGATGAAGGAAAGGTTTAGGGGATCATGATGTTTGGAAACATTTGAATTAAACGCATTAGTCTACGTATTAGAGGTTGAAAACTTCAATTAAAATAATGGATGTGGTGTGCCACTACTGCAGGAAACAATGGCTGAGAAAAAGAACATAATATCTAATTAGATTTCCAGGGGTTTGAATAAATTACATTACCTCTACTTTAGGCGCCCAGCACACAGTGTATTCTATCTTTCTTCTCTGTTTTCCACACAATTGATACTGCTCATCGACCATGGACCCTCCAACTCGCCTCACCGGCTGGTGACTGCTAACATTAGCCACATTGAAGTGTGTTTCAATGAGATTTGTTATCATGTTGATCATGGCTTTCAACTGCAACCTGGTTTGGACACTCAAGAAGAAGAAAAAGCTTTCTGAAGATCCGTTATCAGCATATATGATCATCCTTGCATTATCTTGTTTTTTTCTTTTCCCTACAACAGTCAACAATGAAACATAGAATCAGTATGTAAAGAACCTAACTGCAGCTAGTAACAAGTGTCCCACATCAGGTGTTCAATAAATGAAACACTCTTAGGTAAAACTTGACTCACCAGAGAGAGAGAGAGAGAGCTGTTCATAAAACCCCTTGGAAATGGTAAAAAGTTGTGGTAAAGGGGAAGCTTGGTCTGACCCCTGCAAAGTTGTCTAACAGCACATACACTGTTTCTCATCAAGTTCTTGACACAAACAACAAGATCAGATATTTTACGCATAATCTTAGCAAGATACTAAGTAAAGTAACTCTCTGGGGGATGCTAATAGTAAGGCAAACAAGACAAAACTAAGTCTGGGAACAAAGATGTAAAAAAGCTGCATTATTGATAACAGAAACAGCCTGGAGATGATTCCATTGCCAAGGAGATATTACAATTAGCTTTGGTAACGGAAAAAAAAAACCCCTCCAAGTTGTCTCTTTTACAACAAGAGAAGAATATTAAAGGAAACCAAAGTAAATGGCTTCTTCAATCACTAAAAAACCTGAGCACATTGCTACATATTTTTTCTTCCTTCCTTTTTACAATCGAAAATGACAAAGAGTAGAAAAAACAAAACAAAGTTGATACATTTTTCTTGGATAGAAAAGAAGCTGACCAGCCCAAATTGGTTTTGTTTATCTATCTCATGTTTCCACATCCTCAGGAACATCGTATGAGTCTGCTGTTACTTCTTCTCCTAGCCACAATCCTGGTAAAAGATTCTGCATGACAAACATTCAAATTCTAAGCAACAAACAAAGAAAGCATCAATGGAACGGTAGAGTCAAAAACAAAAACAAAGAAGAAGACATATACATTGATTTGCTTCTGAACCAATCTTGGTCTCTTCTTTGGTCTCCTGGGAGGTTTTTTACCAATTAAGGCAGAGAAGTCTTGTTCGATTTCTTCTCTCAACAAAGAAACAGAGAATTTGACTTTGTTGTTCAAATCTCCATCACCATGATCTTCGCTGCTACCTCTCTTCAGTCCACCAACAATTTCATGTCTCCGTAGTAGAAGAGAAGAAGAAGAAGACTCGATGATCCTCGTTGATTCGTCTCCAGGTTCGTTACACGCAGCTCTCCTGGTCCTCAAATTCCACGGCCGAGTTGCTGCAACAGAAACAGCAACAACATCGCCGGTGCCGCTGGTGTTGTTCCTCTCAACGGAGGAGAGCCGCTTAGGTTTGTTGTTGTTGCCGGAATCGTAGAGGAGATCGAGGGTGAGCTCTTCTTTACCACCGTTGTTGGATCTACTACGATGATCAGAAGGAGATGGGGAAGATCGGTGGTGGTGGTGGTGGTGAGGAGGAAGCTTGACGCAGCGGAGGAATCTTTGTTGACCCCATCGGAGATAAGGTAAGGTGAAGTTATGGAGGCGTTTGGATCTTTCCGGTAGAGGTGGAGGAAGCTCCATTTGTGAAATTTTGATAAATTGAGAAATTGGTTTTGGTTTCTTCTCTCCGCCGTGGGAAGAAGAAGATGAAGATTGAAGATTCCTTTCTTTTTCTTCTCCCTTTCCTTTGAAACCAAGTTCAAAGTTTTTTTTTTTTTTTTTTGTGTTTCTTTTTTGTGTGTTTTGTATTTCTCAGGAAAATTATAATTTTTTCTGTTCGAATTATTCGGAGAGAGAGAGAGAGAGAAAAAGAGAGAGTTAGGGACGCGATTGTAACGTTGTACTCGTGGTTTTTTTTTTTCTTCCCGGACTCGTCTTATTGTTACTAGACCAGCCTTCACAACTTGATTACTGTAAAATGCGGTTATATTCAAATTTAGTGGAATTCTTCTGCCCAATAATAAGATAAAATTAAGTGAGTTTTCTTTTTAAGACACAAAGTAAAAAATTGTATTGTAGCAAAATAGAATGCAAATATCTTGTATTTTTGGTTGTTACAATTTCCAATTAGTAGAATCACAAACTAAATGTAAGTAGGATTAGCGTGATTATATACACCATATGAACTTCTTTAATCAACAACTATTAAAATTGAATACTTAAGATCCTTTTGTTTTTGTTTTGTTCCAACGAGTATTTTATTTACGATCGACAATTTTTAGGCTCTCTTGCTGCTTTTAACTTTTCATTACAAATTATTATGATATATATGTTGTTGTTGCGTATAAAAAAGTATTAGACATTACAAAGCTTGTTTGAGAGGATTTCGTCGACTACGTTTTTTGCTTGCTTTCCGATTCGGTTAATTCTGTCAGCTTTTCGAATTTAGTTTGATTTCTAATAGTAATGAAGAAAAATCAAACTAAAAACCCATCTTATTAAAAGCAATGACAATACCAGTAGTAAACTGTCATTTTCTTTTAACCAACTCTGATAGTTTTT
>NC_025699.1:9449829-9453729 GCF_000633955.1 Camelina sativa | reverse complement strand
AAGAAAAAAGTGTCAGCTTACGGAAAAACAAATATCGGATATGTGAATGTGAAAGAAATGGTATTGGGATGTTTTAGAAACAAACGAGTTAAAATGTATGGTAACCTAAATAAGACTCTTTTCAAAATCTTAATATCTCAGGAGACTATACAAATTAAAAAAAATTCTATCAACGGGCATTTTGGTTATCAAACCTTCTCCACATTGTTGTTGTGCGAAACAGAAAGTAATACCCGAATTTAAGAAGAAAAAAAAAAAAGAGTGAATCCTCTCACAGTGTTCTCAGGATGAGGTTGAGCAGTCTGGGGGAGTTGTTTCGGTCTTGATCACACGGGTATTGTAAGAACCGCAGCTGCCGCATTTATGGTACAACCAATGGAACCGTGTCGTTCCTTTGCGTTCACAGTCATTACATAGAATGTCCTGAAACATTTGTGTATGCGTGTCAATAATTGAAATGACAAAGAGTAAAAGAGATTTTCAAGGAGCAGCAGTTTTTAGTGTTTCTCACCTGACAGCGATTTTTGTATTCTTCTGGGAGTTCTTCTGCAGCTAACAGTGCATCAAGCATACCGAAATAAACCTGTGGAGTTTGCAAAAGAAACAAAAGAGAATATAAGTTCAGTGAACAATATTTGTTGTGATGTGATTTGCATATCACGCTTTTGAAGGGCGGGAATCATCTTACCGCCATATCTCCTAATGATTTTCCACAGATTGGACATGTGTAGTGGCTGCAAGTGTAAGCCTGAAAAAAAAACGGAGTAACAGTAAGTGTATTGATTTAAGGTGATAAATCAAAACAAACGAGTTTAGTAACAGAAAGAGAGATTTCCAAACCTGGAAGCAAGCTGAGTGCATGTAGTGACCACATGGTAAGGCTCTAACTGCTTCACTCGATGTGAAAAGAAACTCGCAGCAGATGGGGCAATTTGTCTCGAGGCTCTTCTCGAGGCACTTGTGGTTTACTAATTTCATCCCCAGGCAACAGTTACATGTCATGCAATGGAAGAAATCAATTCCCAGTCCCTCCCCGACCCGGCAAAGGTTGCAGAATGGACAGTGGTAAACAGCCCTGAAGGCAGATAATAGTTTCCGAAGGTTAGAAAAGCTTCTCAAGTTTGGTTTCTGACAGTGGTAAATTGATACGTTTATGCATCAAACTGTTGGGTTTTTGCTTACCTTTCATCATCGAAAAGTTTGCAAATACTGCAATAGTGCTTTGCCATTGGGAATCCGTCACATGATGGCGTTGTGCAGATGGGGCCAACAGGTTGCACCTTGAGGCACCGCATGCAGAGCATTTCCGTCACCAATTTTCTGTTAAGTGTTCCAGATACAAAATCATATCATTGAGAACAGAAGAAAAAAGAAGGGAGTTGTAATCTAAGCAAGGGAGATTGGCATAAGATCTTACCTATCCATGGAATGGTCGCTAACTTTGTCATGGCAAAACCGACAAGTAAACAACTGATCACAACAGGCAGCTCGAAGCTTGCAGTTACGCTTGTAATGCTCGCATCCATATATCTGCTTCTCAGGATCTCGAAAAGACGGGGAACATCCAAGTTCAACATCCCCATTTAATGCAGTTTCTGTTTCCTTAGGTAATTTTTGCTGAGCCGCAATCCATCGACTGATAAAAGCACCAACAGATAATTTAAATAAATGTCACTCTAGAACAAACAGTATCCAGGTATGAGAGACATGTGAATGAGATTTTAGGTTCACTATAGTTCAGAAGATTGTTCAATCAATGAAGCACACACATATACATACACAGGGGTAAACAAACTGAGGGGATCATTTCGGATTAGGAAACTGGGAAAGACGCACCCCTTATACTCTTCCACTTTGCGGAAAAACATTTCAAGTAATACAGGGAAATGTATTATCTATCGGGGGTTTTAAGTCTGATTCAGGTATGCATGAAAATGTGGAATAAAGGTTCCATGCATGTAAATAGCGAAACAAATCTGACCTGGTCCTCCAATTTTGTACAAGATAATCTTTTCTCCTCGGATCAAGTGTTGAATCCTGATAAACTTTCCTGATTTCAGCCTCTAGTTCGTTCTGATTCATGCGGAAAATATCTTTCCACCCCGGCTTAAATAGTTCACCAGTTTGGTCCAAGATTTCTTGATGATCATTATCTATACGGAAAACGAACTTGACATAAGCAAATCAAACTTGGCACAGAGAAACTACAGCAGCCAGCTTAAGTATGAATTATGAAGTCAAAAGCAGAAACAACTAAGGTTACATTAAACTATCTCGATATTAAGCTGGTGAAATAAAGTTAAGTGACTGCTTTTACCTTTCTGTGGACTAGGTTCGGCTGTTTCTGTTGAGGATGAGTCAGGTGATCCTTTCCAGCACTCATTGAGCCATTCATCGAACATTGTGTTCTTGGTTGCCTGCTTCCAGGTATCCATCATTCTGTTTTGCTCATCTTCAGAAAGGGCAGACGTCACCCATGGTAACATAGACTGAAGAACTTCAGCACCCGTCGTTCCGATTATACGACCCACAATCTTGTCTTGCTCTTGAATGGAGAAGTGTTTGTCAAATAGAGGCCATAGCTCCAGTTCCTCCAAGAAAATGTGCTGATCCAATGTGATTTTAATGGATTTGCACATCCCTTGTAGCTTTGTAGCCAGTTCATTGTACTTCTTCTTGCAGTCACCGTTATCAATATCAGTCTGAACAGTGTCAGTTTGAGCTATGTCAGCCATCATAGAATCACTCTGTAACTTCTCGTGAAGAATTGCAAGTTCCGTAAGGACACTATAAATATCTCCAAACAACTTCTCCTCCTGTTTATGGTCGAGTGTGTAAGAGTGACTGACATTATGAAGCGTCTCCTTTGATTCCAGCGCTGGAAATAGGATATCATCTTCAGCATTACTGTGTGCCTTATAGAAACCCCAGAGTAGGTGAAACCGACCAATGAATTGACGAATAAATGTTTCATCGCAATCAATGAGCTTTCCAGATTCAACATCAAGAAACTCCAGATCTTTGCTAATGGCCTTATGAAACTTGAATATTGTAGCAACTGGCCGCTCGGAATGTCCAGTACCAAAGCTGTTGCTATCCATTTCCCAAATAAAGAGGCTGGAATTAAGAGCGGGCGCAGCAGAATTTAGCGAAGAAGATCTCATAGCTTTCGCTGCTGGAAGAGAACCAAGTTCCAGACAGTTATTGTTGACTCCAAGATCTGGAACACAGCATGACCTACCATTTTCAGATGGCTTGCACCCATTTGCAACTTCTGACGAGTGAGTGGTGGCCTTTTTTTCACAAGACAATACAGCAGTTCGCTTAGCAGGCCTTTCATCCTGATGCTGGCAACACGATTGTATACTCTTACTCGCGCATGGCGCAGACGTACAACCATTACATGACTGAAGGTTGACTTCTTTAATGTTGCTTAGTGTTTTAGCAGGGCATAAACCATTCCCGTTTGGAGACAAGCATTCCCCGGCTTTGCGTCCTTTGCATGCCCAACCAGAGAAAAGAGTAACGAGAGCAACATCCGATTTAGGTGCTGAAACCACAAGGAAACCATGTAATTTTGCAAAACTGTGAGTAACTAATAATTTGAAAAAAGGTTAAAATTCATTATTTTTAAATGTATGGTAGATTGTACACCTCCAGCTTGCAAGTTCCTCAGAAAATTCTTAGCTTCCTCTTCTGTTAATGATGCCGT
Organism: Camelina sativa; assembly: GCF_000633955.1. Taxonomy (NCBI): domain Eukaryota; kingdom Viridiplantae; phylum Streptophyta; class Magnoliopsida; order Brassicales; family Brassicaceae; genus Camelina; species Camelina sativa. The sequence continues at coordinate 9,450,017 of NC_025699.1, read as the reverse complement.
CAACCATGGCAAAACTCGTTCAATTAGTCTCAATGGCATTATACACAGACTTTGATAGAGAAGTTCTTGTTGTCTTTTAAAGCTGAAGTTCTTTCGTGCAAGGGGTAGCACCTGCAAGCATTATAAGTTAGCCAACATCCTTAATTGGCATCTTGGATCCTCATAGCATATGGTATTGGTATCAACTG
>NC_025699.1:9383661-9448450 GCF_000633955.1 Camelina sativa | reverse complement strand
CCATTATTTGATCAGCATGTGAGCAAAGCTTGGTGTAAAATTCAGCAGCCGAAGTAGAACAGGCTCCAGCACTCTTTATATTTTCAATTAAGCATCGAAATTCATTAAACTGATTTTCTTCTTCATCGTGCTCCTCGGAAAATGAAAACTCTCCATCTACTGCTGGAAATATAATCTTGTCCTCTGCAAGACTGCAACGACAAACAAACATATCACCTCAGAAATAGACCCATGATATTCCAATCTCTGTCAAAACATAAAAAAAAATTAATGTTCACTCTAATGCAGAAACGTGCTGAAGCATGAGAAGAGCAAAAATGAACACCGACCCATATAACTTGAAAGTAAACACCCATCATCAGTTAGCAAACATTTTTAAGTGGCCAACTACATCAACTTTTGAAAGAACTCTAGTTATTTATCTCAATCAATCGCAGTATAGAATAGTCTCACAAAAGATAGCCAATACACAATAACAAAATAGAAATTATTATGTTTTCATTGTAAATAATAGGATGCAAGAAATACCTATGGAAGATGCACACTTCAGCAATATATTGTAAGCGTTCATCAAACGCAGATAAATCCGAAAAATCTCCAGATAGCTGAATCTTCCTAGCCTCATCGGCTATTTCTTTCATCTCCTTGTTGATTGACTTGTGCCAAAGCTTTATCTCATCAATTGGGTGCATCTGAGCATCGAAAGAATCAAACTTAGTAAGCTCTGGGTACTTTCTCTTCCCGACCTTGGACCCCTCACATGCGCACTGTGCTCTGCTTGCTTTGCAAGGAAGCATGCTGCTAGAAGAATCTAGACAGCACTGGAACATAGAATCTTCTATGCGACACGAAGCCACAGTATCACTTTTCCCTCCCAACCATGTGAAAATAACCTTCAAGAAGGAAAATATCAATTAACAAGCCAAAGTCTTTTCACTTAGAAAGTTGGATCTTAATTCAAAACTTACCTGCTGAAGGAGCTTCTCGCCGGGAACTATCTTCCTTAAGCATGTTTGCATCTCCTTGCTTTCCTCTATTGAAATGGACGAAGAAATCCATGGAAGGAACACAGCAAGCATATTCACAGGAATACTGCAGAGAAACCGCCAGACTATGTAAGCTTGCTCTTCATACTTGAATTTCTCAATAAGTAAGGGGAAGACCTGTCAGCGAGCCAAGAACAACAAAATTACTTAATAACGACCAATGCATAATGCTATAGTATTGGATCTGTGTTAACAGAAATGAACAGAGAACCTGCATCTGTGAAGAAGAGAAGGAAAACAATACCTGTTTCTGTTCTTTAGCCAAGTGCTGGCTAACAGAAGTCTGAAGTGCTCCAGTACTACGAGCCAACTCCCTGCGGTAACTTTCATCACTTTCCGTGGCAGTATTCAACAGCTCAAAGAGATGATCGAAAAGAGTGCTTTCCCCCTTGTGTTCAAGAGAATACGTCTGCGCTACATTCTTCACACGTATGTCAAGTGCTGAAAATATCACCTACATCCACAACACATTTGCAATTGTCAACAACTTTTCCTATCTCCATCAATACACATATATTGAAATAGATTCCCTATCTCCAAAGCACTCATAGAACCAAATTAAGATGATCAGCAAGAGACAAACAAAACTAATTGAGACTTCAAATTCCCCCAATTGGTAAAACGTCAAAATGTATTAAGAGTTCAAATTCCAAATAGAGACGGTTCCAAATTCTGAATTTAGCAGTGTACAGTATATGATGAGACACAATCATCTAGAAGAGAGCTAGGTTACGGGCATTACCTCGTCTTCGGCATTGCAGTGATGCTTATAGATCGATCTGAGGGACCGGTACCGTTCACGAAGCAGCCGGAGATCGACATGGTGACCAGTAGCAAACTCAAGCGCCAATCTATGAAGAGCTTCAAGCTCACTACACACAGCTTTATGAAAGAACAAAAAAATCAGGATCGGCGAAATCTCTTGGGTGTCTTCGGAGAAGGAATTCGCCACAGGGGACGGACGAGAAGAAGAAACAGAGCTCGTGAGGACCGTTGTTGAAGAAGACGCAACTCCTCCGCCGCCTCTCGCCGCCTCAAAATCTGGCAACGGCGTCGCCATTTTCCCTCCTCCCCTAGAAAGAGATTTATACTCCTCCGTGTTCGTTCGTTCGTTCAACAAGAAATCTCCACCACTTCTGCTCCTTCCTCCTTCAATTTTCAAATCTGAGCTCGTTTCACCATAGAAATGATCTGTTGTTTTTGTTGTGTGGTGGTGTTGTTCAACGGAGACGATGAGAAGGAGAAAAGAAGAAAAGAAAGGTCTCTCGAGAGCCTTGTCTGATATATCGATTTCGATTTTGCTTTTGCTTTCTTTTTTTTTTTTCTTTTTTATTAATGTTTATCTGGAAAATTATACTAATATTTTTTTGAAAAAAAAAACTGTTGTAAAAAATTTATTTCTATGAATGAATGAATGAAATAAAGGTGCTTGGGGATTGGGTGGGGGGTGTGTTTGCTATAATCTACATTGAGTCTCTATACTATAACGAAGGTTTTGTAGCACGTGGACATTCACATCGCCACGTCGGATGCTGATGCAACCAACCCAGGATGGCACATGACCGATTACATCTCGACACGTGCGAGCGTACATACGGACACATATGGTCCGCGAGACAAGGACGCTGGTTCTCGCTCGGAGTAAAAAGTGGCTTTACGACCAGGGGCAGAAACGTCATTTCCTTATGCTTACGTGGACTTCATTACGCTTTGATTATTATGTTTACGGGTTTAATATGTTTTTTTTGAGTTTGAGGTTGGCTTATTGAGCGAGCACTTTCGAAAGCAAAGATGAGTTTGGTTTTGAAGTTCTTATAAGTTATATAATTAAAGGACAGATTCGTGTTTTTATTCGAAACTTGTTTTTAAAATAATCAGGAATGACAGGGAGGAGAGATGATGATGCATTACCCATTCGTGGTCTAAAGGAGCCAGATAGCTATGTTTAACTATTGATTAAACTAATTTGCTTCATGGTTTTTGCTTTAACTAAATGCGATTATTGAGGTTGTTAGACTTGTTTGATTGTTTTGCATGTGCTCTTAGGTTTACTAGATTGAGTTATTAATTTTTTGTGTCATTACTAGGTACACTTATATATATTGCAACTAGCTAGTAAAAGAAAATTAAATTTGTATATGTTCATGATATTATGATAATACGTATGTAATGTTAAGAAGATAATATAAAGAAGATAAGAGACTTTAACCCCCCCGCCCCCCCAACAAAAAAAAATCTAAGTAAACGATCATGTCAAATCTATATATATGTTTAAAGAGAACGATTAATCAAGTAGAAAATGGTGGTTAATTTTGGTGAAATCAGAAAACAAAGAGGAAGTGGTGGTGAAGGGTAAAAGACACAAGATGGGACGTGTGGGAAGTGTGGCGACAATTGGGTAGCAACAAGTTTTACTCGCGCTCTCTTCTCCACAACACATTCCTTCAACCAAATCACAACACATTTATTCGTGGACCATTATTATAAGTTTTCATTATTCTTTTCCCCGATTTCACAACAACCTTCTTATTTTATTTAACTAAACCAAATTAAATTAATTCACCATTCTTGACTTCAAGGATGAAGAAACCGAGACTGGTCAACTTATGTAAGCAATTCAACATTGCTCCACGTTGTTTTTCTACGGCAACCTTTGCCCAATAGTAACGGATAAGAAAAAATAAACAATAGATCCATTGATAACACCAAGCTATATATAATATGAAAATAGACTAGTAACAATATATATATATATATATATATATATATATAATTTAAAATAATAATATAGCGATATGAGATAATGATATTAAATTGTTAAAACGTAATTTTATTGTTTCGTATTAATATTGTTTTTATGATTGATTATGATGAAGATTGTAATACCCCATTATACTCCTATAATTAAAAAAGTTACCATAAATAGTCTTTCAATTAAAAAAATGCTTTCCATAATAATACAAAAAATGATTTGTTGTATATTTTTTTTGATCCTGTTGTTACCTATAGTCGATCATAGATGGTGGGATTTTTATTTTTGATGTTTGTCCAATTAAAACGCAACGATAGAGGCATCTACAACTACGAACCACTAAGATCGTAGGGCGAAATGATTTTACTTATTTTTTTGGAACTAGCTAGGCTAAATGATTAGAAGGTATATCATTTAAAAGAGTAAATACCAATTAATTTATATAGTTTGATTGACTATTTCAATGATATATAGCTGGTTTTTGTTCCGAATTATGTGGAATTTTAAGTAATCGTGCAAGTGTATAATGCAATGGGTTGGCTTTTATGATCCATCACCTATCATTCTCTTTTCATTCATTTATCCTTTTTCCACCTTTTTCCTTTCTTTTTCGTTAAGGATAATGTCTATTTTTTTTTGTCTCGTCCTCTGAAATACATCCTCAAGACTTATCGCTTGTTATAATTAGCATCATATTTTAGTTTATCCGTTTAGTTTTAGTGTTTTACGGGAAGTTGTAATAACTAAGATCAGATATATCTAGTGTTTTTCCTAGAGCTTAATTAGTGCTTCGGATTGATTACAGGTCGACATAAAACATACTCTTTTACAGTATAAAATAAAACATTGCAACGTAAAATATGCTTTATGTAACAACTATATAAAAAAGGAAAAAAAATCTGAGTTATAAAGAAATTAGTTTTGCTTAATTTGTTTACCTAAAGAAATTACAAAGATATTATTTACTTAATTTGTTTTTCTTTAATTGTCATTTACCTAATTTATTTCACAATATTTTTGTTTTACCACATTCCTTCAATTTTAAAAGCTTACTGCATCACAAATTAGACATGTCACATGCATGTATGTGTTTTCAAAGAAAAATGTCATGCGATTTGATTATTTGGTAATAAGCTATTCTATGATTAATTTATATCGTGGTTTATAAATTACGGTTTATGTGCATATGTGATGTGATTGGTACATCTTTAACATCAATCCCGACCAACACCTTCATCATTCATGAGTGTCGTGTTCTTAGTCGGATAAATACAAAGTCGTGTCCTCTGAAATATCTCTTTGTTTGTTCCTTCCCCTTTAAAATAAACACACAATATCCCACACACACAACATACTGGGCAAATAGTTTTCAATACTCAGATTGCACTAACAAAGATAAGACATTTCATCTCATGTGGAGATCAGTGCATCACGCATTACCAGTAATGCACAACCCACATAAAAAAAATATAATTCACTGCTCATGTAACTTATCTAAAATACCTTTTTTACTATAATAATAATAAAATAGATTAGATTGATACAGATTAAGTTGTCCAGCAAATATTTGAGATATATACTCCATTTGCTTAAATTTGGCAGATCTTACTTCAATCAAAACATTTATAAAGTCAAAGTGGAAGCTATTGAAAGCCACCATTACAAAAATTAATGGAACTTAATATTCCATCCGTTTCATAATATAGAATGTTTTAGATTTTTTTTTTTAATAATATAGCATGTTTTCAAGTTTCTATGCAACTTTTAGATTAATTTAATTTTTTTGTATTATGCAGTATTGTTTCTGATTGGTTAAAATTATTAAAGTAAACACTTCTTAATTTACGTGTTTTTAGTTAAAATATTCTATATTTTTGTTAAAACATCCTACGCAATTAAAAAAAATAGTAAACCGTACCCTTTTCCCAAAAAAAAAAATCCCCGATTAAAACAACAAAGTAACATGATATACACTATTTTGTAGTTTGTACCATTAATGTGAGAGTGCATATATTCTGCCATTATAAAATCTTTATTATAATCAAATATGAAGCTTACAAACAATAACTAATTGGCGTGTCCTGATTTTTTTAATACTTTCATGAAAATTTAGACTTCACAGTTCAAGACTTTACATTACTACTAATTTTATACTTTGTGCCATGCAACTAATTAAATTAGAAATATTTATTTTTATTATTTATATGATCAACAAATGCATGGTAATAGTTGATCATCGTACCAACTTCATAACACTACCAACGTCCATGTCTAGTTCCAATGTACCAATGTGTCCGTCTTGTATATAAAAAGAACACAAACGTTGAAAAAACCCCCGCAGATTCCATGTTTTCAGCGTATTGGAATAACTATGTTGCCAAACTAGTAATACGTAAACTATATATTAGAAACGTTCCATGCCGTATTTTCAAACTGGAATCTCTATGTGTTTATTAGTAATTTAGTACTATGTTATGAAGTATGTCAACTGTTTATATTTAGTATGTCCGTACTTATAAAAATATTAGATGCGTAAACAGTTAGCTCTCTTTTGATTAGGAAATAAAGATTTTTATCTTTTTTCTCTCAACCCGCACTTCGACTTCGACTTCAACTTTATTTTTATATCCTTGTGAAAACGACAAAACCTAAATAGGTCCACGAAAGCGAGAGCGTCCATCAATTCTTTACGTTAATTCATGAATAATTGTGATTACTTTTCCTTTATTTAGCTAAACATAAGTTATCTTAATTTTCAGAAAAGATTATGAGAAAGATTAAGCATGTGGCATGACTTTTGGGTCTACGTTTAAGAATATACTTAGTGTAAAAATATTTTTTTGGGTAAAAAGTTAGAAAGGGTGGTAGTTAAGAAATATTCGGAAGTTTTGGATATGTATAGATCCAGCATGGTGTGTTAGTTAGGTCGAACTATTCCGATATTTTAAGTTTTGATATATGAACTCTTAACAATAGAAAACAAAGTTGATGTTTAAGTTTATATTATCAAATGTCAAACATGTAATATTATATAGCTGCATATAGATATAGTTAGATTACTTAGGATCGTGTCTTCTTTATGTTTGATGAGGTATTGGTTTTTCTTTATCAAAAGAAATGAGGTATTTGTTTTTTCCTCCTGATGAGGTATTGGTTAATTAGGAGCTGACGTTCAAATATAAAGTTTAAAAGTTTTAATTTTTGAAGTATTGTTTAGACTAAGTTGTAAAAATATCTGTTATTTTCTATTTCCTTTCCAATTTCAAAGCCTACTAAACTTGTTTATTTCCATTATGAGTTTAAGCATACAAATCACTTTTATTTTATTTTAACAAGCCTAAATTATTTTTTTGATGATTTAATATTTAAATTGTAATCACAATTTTTCTTTTTTGATTACAAAAAAAATGAAGCTTGATCTTTTAAAGATACAAGTATACGAATATAACAAAAAAAATGTACTGACTTTGTTGAGTACTTCGCTAAAGTATTTGGATTGGAAATTGAAGATGAACCTGTAAAAAAGGAAGTAAAATCTCAAGTTGATGAAGATATTGAAAATATTGGTGCAGTTGAGTTGAAATGATAAAATTTTAATTTGACAATTTTACACTAAGGTGCGGTGAGCCTATTTTCAGTTAAAAATCATTGGTATAAGTTTCCTTACTCAATGCAGTCTACTTTTCAAGAATATATAAGAGTGTTTATGTACTTTGATTATGTAATGCCATAATAAGATTACTTTGATTATGATTATGTTGCCTTATTATCATACTATTATTGTAAACTAGATTTTCTCTCTATCAACCCCTTAAATCAAATTTGCTAGATTTTCCATAATTATTGGAGTTTTTTTTATACTCGCATATTTGCTTTTGTTTTTGTTTAAAACTATTGGCTTACAAAATATGATCATCCATTTAAGTTTCCTATTTAATGTCAAATATCGAACATATTCTTAATATTATATTTACCCATATTGAAAAATAGTATGAAACTTAAGATATGTGCCATAGTGACACATATAATATTGTGTGTTGTCAAAGAACATAGAGAGTTGTTTATATAGAAATTTCTACATATATTGACTGAAAATAATTTGGTTAGCCCTCTTTGCAAGGCCTCTCAACAAAAGTGAAATTTCTGTCTTTTTGTAAGTCTTCATGGAGTTTTATGGTTTAGATCCTGTGGGGGCAGTTCTGAAATTTTTTAAAAATAGAAGAAGTCTCCTCAAAAATCTAAATTTCATTTGCCACAACACTTCTCTTGCCAAAGACTCAGTAAGCTTCTATGTTATCAAGTTTTAGGCCCCCAACTTGTGTGTAATTTGGTTTACAAACTTATCTATAAACTATAGCGAAGAGGTTGAAGCCTTCTTAGAAAATATTTAGCATTAATGGGTATCATTTAGTATTCTGATCTAACCTAACAAATCGTAATGTTTATTGGACTTATTATTCTTAAGGCCCATTTGTTTCCCACAAAAGCCCAAACAATATTTCACGTTCCTCCACCTCCTCTGTTCCGTTCGACTCTCATCAGAATCCGAGACTGATCACCGGCATGAAAAACCCACGACTCTGATCTCCGATTTCGCTCCTCAAAGACTATGTAGATCATATAAATTCAACACTTAGTTGTCTAACCTCCCCGTATTCATTCTCATTTCCTATCAAATGGCGTCTTCAAATTCGCTCATGGACAGCTTGTTCCAACGAAGCCTCGAGGATCTCATCAAAGGTATACGTCTCCAGCTACACGGAGAATCCTCATTCATATCTAAATCCCTAGACGAAATCCGCCGCGAGATCAAATCGACGGATCTCTCCACGAAATCCATCGCGTTACAGAAACTATCCTACCTCGCCGCACTCCACGGCGTCGATATGTCTTGGGCAGCGTTTCACGCCGTCGAGGTCGTGTCCTCGTCTCGCTTCGAGGATAAGAGGATCGGTTACCACGCCATTGCTCAGTCGTTTAACGATCAGACGCCGGTTCTGCTTCTAATCACAAACCAGCTCCGGAAGGATTTGAATAGTTCGAATGAGTACGAGGTGAGTCTTGCTTTGGAGTGTTTGTCTAGGATTGGAACTGATGATCTAGCTAGGGATTTAACTTCTGAGGTTTTTACGCTCTTGGGGAGTAGTAAGGCTTTTGTTAAGAAGAAAGCTATAGGTGTGGTTTTGAGGGTTTTTGATAAGTACCCTGATGCTGTTAAGGTGTGTTTCAAGCGTCTTGTTGAGAATCTGGAGAGCTCTGATCCGCATATTCTGTCAGCTGTGGTTGGAGTGTTCTGTGAACTCACCACAAAAGATCCAAGATCTTATCTTCCTTTAGCTCCTGAGTTTTACAAGATTCTGGTAGATTCGAGGAACAACTGGGTTCTGATTAAGGTTCTTAAGGTATTTGCTAAGCTTGCTTCGATTGAGCCTAGGTTGGCTAAGAAAGTGGCTGATCCTATCTGTGAACATATGAGGAGGAATGTGGGTAAGTCTTTGCTGTTTGAGTGTATTAGAACAGTAGTGAGTAGCTTGAGTGATCAGGAAACAGCGTTGAAACTTGCGGTTGCAAGGATTAGGGATTTTCTTGTGGACGATGATCCGAATCTCAGGTATCTTGGTCTTCATGCCTTGTCGATTGTTGCTCCGAAGCATTTATGGGCAGTTTTGGAGAATAGAGAAGCCATCGTCAAGGCTCTGAGCGATGAGGATCCAAATGTTAAACTTGAGGCTTTGCATCTTTTAATGGCAATGGTGAATGAAGATAATGTGTCTGAGATTTCTCGAATTCTTATGAATTATGCTCTTAAGTCTGATCTTTTGTTCTGCAACGAGGTTATAGCTTCTGTTCTACTGGCATGCTCCCGGAACTCATATGAGATCATAGTTGACTTTGATTGGTATGTGTCTCTTCTAGGTGAGATGGCTAGAATCCCACATTGTCAAAGAGGGCAAGAAATTGGGCATCAGTTGATTGATATTGGTATGAGGGTCAAAGATGCTAGACGGGAGCTAGTTCGAATTTCTCGAGCACTGCTTATTGATCCTGCATTGCTTGGTAATCAGTTCTTGCACCCTATTTTGTCCGCTGCAGCTTGGGCTTCAGGGGAATATGTCGAGTTCTCTAAGACTTCTTATGACATTGCAGAGGCGCTTCTGCAACCACGTACGTCACTCTTACCGCCTTCAATTAGAGCAATCTACATACATTCCACTTTCAAAGTTCTCGTCTTCAGTCTCAAGGCGTACTTCTCAGCCCAGGATTCCACGTCCTCGCCCTTGGTTGAGGAGTCTACTAACTATGTTTCTTCATTGGTGAATGCTTTCACATATGAATCTATATCGAGTCTGGTGGATATGATTGAGCTTGGGCTGTGTTCGCTATCTGGGACCCTGGATGTTGAAGTGCAGGAGAGAGCTAAGAACGTTCTAGGATTCACCGGTATGATAAAGCACAAAATAATCGAGAAAGTAACATCCCCAGAGAGTGTAATAGAGGCTTCTAGAGCTGTAGCATTCATGGAAGATGTCTTCTCAGAGGAGCTTGGCCCTGTTTCTTCAACTGCACAGGAAAAAGTTCCCTTGCCGGATGGGTTAGAGCTGAATGAGAATCTTGAAGATCTGCAAGAGATTTGCGGAGAATTTCTCAAACCAGTTGTGGACTCAAATTCAAATTCGTTCTCATCCTCAGAAAAAATTAGCTTCTCTGTTGCTAAACTTAGAATCAGTGATCAACTAGAAGCCTCATCATCATCTTCATCCCATCCGCCTGAATCTGCATCCTTACTTGCGGAACACAGAAAACGTCATGGCTTGTACTACCTTTCCTCTCAGAAGAGCGACGACCACGATGATAGCAATGGCAACAACAACAACACGCTGAACGAATACCCACCAGCGAATGAGATATTAGCGGACTCATTTAACCCCAAGAAGAAGATGAACCAATCGAAACCGAGACCTGTAGTGGTGAAACTGGACGAAGGAGATGACATAAAGATGAAGCCAGACGGTAGTAGTAATCATGAACCTCTGTCTCGTGCGATCCAGACAGCTCTAATGGGGAAAGGGAAGGAGAAGGAAAGAGAAAAAGACAACCCCGAGAGAAGTCTTGATTCAGGGACCAAAGAACAGAGCTTGAGAAAAGACAAGAAGACGAAGAAAAAAAATGGAGAGAAAAGTAGTAAGCATAGATCACGACGACGATCTGACAAAGATGCAAGTGCAGCAAAACCAGTCGATATCGTAGATTTTCTCTTGTGAGTACTACTAACTAGTTGGAGTTTGTGTCTCAGACCAGACAGGTTGGTGTGTTCTTGTACAGTGATTTTCATGTACCCATAATTGATTCTTTTGTGTTTATGAAATATATTACTCCATCTTATTATCACGCCAACATATATCAACAACAACCAGAATAAGATAGCAAAAATTGAAAATAAGATGCATACAAAGCATCACCACACATTGTTATTCGTAAGAGTACAACTTACTCAACTCTACTACTTAGTGATCATAAATAACATCTTTAAACACACACACCAAAAGTAAAATTCATACCATATATATATAGAATGACCATAAAACATCAAACGCTTCTTTGATTATTCAACACCTCGGGATGGCGAGTCTGCAACTTTTAGAGACTTTACGAGCGTTGGGAGTGCTTACGAAGCGACGGAGGCTAGGGTTTCTCATGTAACTACATAGGCATGGCTTCTGCTCTTTGAGCTTAGCACAGCACAACGCCGATGGTGGAGAAGACGACGTTATTGCCGCTGCACATGGGCTTAGTTGCATAGGCGAGCATGTCACGGCTTCAGCCGCGGGGAGTAGAACCACTAGGAGGACCGCCGCGAGGACCAAAACGGAAACCCATGTGGCCTTCATCATCACCATTTTTGTTTGTATTTTGAGTTGATAGAAGTGTGTTTTGGTGTGTTTGTGGTTTTTGTGTGTGTAATCTCTTCCTATTTATATAGTGGGAAAGTGAAACGCTTTTTCTTATTTTATTCTAGTACTTTACTAGTAATTTCTATATTTTTATAAAGAAGTACATACGTATATGGTTTACAATTACAAATATATTTCAAACTATTATGCACTTGCTTATAGTGCGGCCTCTTATTTGTTTCTTTTATTTAGATTTTGTATAAAATTTAATTTAGCATTGAAAGAATCCAATAGGTTGGTGGAATATCTAAAGAGTATCAATGCGGGGTTTCTCATCGTAGACTATGTTATATCTACCCACCAGACCAGACTATGGATGCAACTTAATTTAAAATTTTTAATTAGATAGTAGAGCAGTTCGTGGTGATTTTATTGTGTTGTAGATGCTGCAATGGGTCTAATTTTTTGAGTAATAGTTTTTTACAAATGATGTTATCATGTCATCCAGATTTAAACGGGCTGGAATACGATTTGTAAATATCATCACTGTTGAGCTAATATATATTTTGAATATTGCTTAGAAATAATAAAAATAAAATAGTAAAAATATAAACATTTGTGGACAAGAACCCTCGTGACTTTGACTTGAGGAACGTTATTTAATCAACATTAATAGATAAATGGGGGAAAGTATTCGAATAATGAGAGTACTATTTTCTTAACTATATTCATTTGTTTTTAGTGTTTTTTCTTCTCGTCAACGTTTTTTTGTCTTTTATTCATTGTATTGGTGCTAACCTTGCTCCCTNTTTTTTTTTTTTTTTTTTTTTTTTGAGTCGAACTAGCACCACAAATTGAGATTAAAAAGTTTAGAAAACTATAAATCAACACTCAATGTTATGGACGATATTTTATCTCTAACTTCACTCTATTTGTGGACCAAAAAATAACTAACTAATTGATAAGACTGAATATTTTGAATATTTTCACTAAAATAAAGCACAACAAGTAAGATATATTCATCAATGAATATATATTTTTAATATGGGTTTATAGGAAAAGGAATTTAACAAAAGGAAAAAAAAAAAGAAAAGAAGGTAGGGTCGAAGTGGATGACTTAGGAGGCGAAGAGGACTTTTCGGTGATGGTACTTGTGTCGTCCCAATATTTGTTGCCGTCTCCTTTTAACGTCCTGATGATGGAGAAATATGCATATGGAAATGTCTAAACCTAAAAGTAAAACAACATAACAATCAATTACTAGTAATTTATATACAAAATGATGATTTTGAGATGAAGCGTGCGTTTGGGGATACGTGTGAATAATCATTGCCACAATCACTCATTGAACATTCTTTTTTTTTCTTTTTCTTTTGGCACAGTTATAGTAATTTTAATGAACAGATCATATTCTTTTTGGTGTAACATTTATATGGAAATATTAGCTATTGTATTTCCTGTGGTAACAAGATTTTGCAAAATGGCATTCATAACAATTCATAAAAGCTACAAACAGAAGATAAATAGCTAAACGACCAAGAAGAGTACATCCCATATTCCCATGTAAAACGATTGTTCACAAAAAAAATTGCAAAACTGTTGGAATACAACAACTCAACCCATGTTTATTTATGTGTGTGGTGCGATTAGATTTGTCTTTGGATGAAATAATACTATAATGTAAAATACAAACGAACAATCAGATATATCCTTGATCATGAATGGAATTAATTTATAAATTTTATATTTACATTTGTTTGGTACTAGTAATATATAAGAATGGCAATAAAAAGAAATTATGCATGTAAGTAATATGTAACTAGATATATATTAGATTCATTTATCATAACCCAATTAAGACCACTTGTGGAAACATAAAACTAAAAGAAGAACATGGAATGTTTGGTGTGTAGCTCACTTAAAATATGTTCACACGTTGGTTGGTTGTTGTTGTTGAAGCTCATACAAACATGTGTCTTCGACTTTGAGGTTTGAAGTATGAAAAGATCACCACAGAGAAACAAGACTAAAAAAATAGTATTGATCGAGTAAGAAGAGACGGTGGGTCCAAAACATCGATCGTGATAGCTTTAAGATCCTCACGCCTAGTGAGTAATTTCCGTTTGTTATTATTGCTCTCCTTAGAGGTAAAATATATATTTATATAAATGTTTTTATAGTTCTAGCGTTATGAAATATGTCATGTAATATATACATACATAAGGAGTAAATCAGTAAAGTATAGAATTAGGCAGAAACATAAGTGTTATTTTTTCCGTTGACTTTTAGAAGAAAAAAAAATTGTGGTTTTTAGTTGTTGGTTTGTAGAAACTTGAAAGAATGCAGAAAAGAAGGAGAATCACGTTTGTTAGAAAAAATTATTTTGTTGATTGCTGACCTTTTTAAAAATAATCTATATAATAATAACAAACCGAATAAATGCGACCAACAGTTATGTTTTTTTAATAGTACATTTTGGATATTTTCTGAAAAGTCGTGATAGATCATTAAAACGGTTATTTATGAAAAGTTACAACTGTTCACTGTAAAGTTGTGTTGATTGAAACATTCGTATCTTTTGAAATCTATATATATTTGTCTGTTTGAACTGTTTATTCATTTTTCTTAATTATTTTCTAGCATTCATTCTTTTAAAAATCAAGAAATTTCTCTAATTATTGATTTAACAAAAGATTTTTGGAATGATGAATCTATCTCGAATAAATGCCACCAAAAGTTGTGTTTTTTCAATCGTACTTTTTGGATAATTTTCCAAAAAAATATGTAAAAAATTTAAATTGTGTGTTTTACACAAAGTTGCGATTGTTCATTGTAACGATTTTTTTGTAAAGTTGCAACTGTTCATTGTAAAGTTGTGTCTATTCGAATATTCTTATCTTTTGAAATCTATATATATTTGTCTGTTTGAATTTTTTTTTCATTTTTTTGTCATGACACCAAATAATATAAAATTTCAATCTTAACGGTTTTTACATCTCTAGCATTCATTCTTTTAAAAGTAAAAATATTCCTCCAATTCTTGTTTTAACAAAAGATTTTTGGAATGATGAATCTAATTTACAACTTTTAGTTAATTTCATATGTAGAGTCTTTTTCCAATAGTTAGATGGATTATATAATGAGCTTTTGGATTTGACTTTTGAATATAGTAATAAAGATGTCTTCTATTTAAAGCAGTTTATATGAGTTTGTAGGTATAATCAAGTGCAGACATAACAGTTGCGATTTTCTTAATATATTTTCGTAAAAAAATGTTTTTATTCGTTTTTTTTAATTCAAACGGCTGTATCTGTTCATTGTAGAGTTGTGTCTTTTCACTATATTTTATTTATATTTTTTCATCACAACTTTTCGTTCTAATTGGTGTGTCTATGTAAATAGTCATGCTTTTTTAACTCTCTTTATATTTGTCTCTTCATCACTAACTAACAAGTTCGTTGAAACAAATTTTTCATTTTATGTTGAGTCTATAATCTAACTAAAATTTTAGAAATGATTATAGCAATAGAGAAAATTTATACAACTTAATATTGAATTTATAGTTGTGTCTATTTATCTTAACTTTCCGTTAATTTTTTTTTAATATTTAAAAATAATAATAACAATCTGAATAAATGAGAATAACAGTTGCAACTTTTCGCAGTACTTTATTGTAAAAAAATTGGTTTTATTTGTTTTTTAAAAAAAACTCAAACAGTTGTATTTGTTTATTGTAGAGTTGTGTTTTTCACTATATTTTATTCATATTTTTTCATCACAACTTTTCGTCATAATAGGTGTGTCTATTTAAATCGTCATATCTTTTGAACTCTCTATATATTTGTCTCTTCGTCAATAACTAACAAATCATTGTTTGTTGAAACAAATTTTTCATTTTATGTTATATCTAAATAATTTGAATTATTTTTTTTTATATCTAGTATTCAATGTTATTCTATCATCTAACTAAAATTTTAGAAATGATTATAGTAATATAGAAATTTAATAAAACTTAATATAGAATTTACAGTTGCGTCTATTTATCGTAAATTTTTGTTAAAAACTATTTTAATATTTAAAATTTATTTTATTTTGTTCTTAAGAGTTGTTAATTTTAATTTTAGTTTTCCGTTGATACTGTTTCACTCATTATTAAATATAATTTTAATTATAGTTATTTAATAGAAAATTACATTACTCATTATAACCATTAGTTCAATATTTTTAGTAAGAATCACTTTGTCATAATGAATTTTTTAATTGTACCTCTTTACCATAATTCTTCATAAAAATATCTTATATTTATAATACTTTAAACAATATGTTTTGCAAAGTCACGTCTATTCAACATAATATTTTTTGTTATAAGTTTTCATTTTGATGATTGTGATTTTATTAACAGTTTATGGATTCAAACTATTCTATTACATTCAAATAATTTCGTAATGTATAATTTTAAATTTTAAATTTTAATTATTTGTTTTTCTAAAATACTTCCTGCGCCGGGGTCTGAGTCCTAGCTTAAATAATTTTAAACAAAATTATTGTATAGTAATCCTGTGGCTATTGACAATTTTAATATAATTATTAAAACAAAATAGATAGTCCAGTTATTTAATTGGAACTTTAACAGAAATCTACATCTATTAAGATTTTCACGCCGCACCCGTCACACCATTCACTCAGTCACTCACCACCACTACACCTACCAATTTTGACAAAAAAAAAAAAACACTCTGCTAGTGAAAAAACCAATGAAGAAATTTCAACAGCCGCAGGTTAAACATTTTTGCCCACATCGAAACAGAAACAACTTATTGTGATTTACAAGCTCTGTGAATTCGTTTTGTGTGTATATCAGTATATGTATGTGTTTCAGACACAACTCAATGAGATGAATCATCATCCTACATATATTTGGTAGTCTTGGGGGCAAAAGTTACAAAGCTTGTAGATTACAAAAGTTACAATGCTCCTACATACAGCCATTCTAACACAAACAACAAAATTCAGGACCAATGTCTAATTGCCGCATCAAACCCAAAAAGCCATCATTAAACTTGAGATCGACATACTATGAGATAAAGATAAGGGGCCTAAGTAGACTGAAGGAAATTTACTAAGCAAGATCATTCCACTGAAGATATCCTCCGTGACCGCCTTCATCTGTAAACTCGTAGACAGCACCCGACGCTGCCAACAAAACCACCAGTATTAGACTTAGTTCACGCTCATGTTTGAACAATGAAAGATGCAAGATGGAGCTACGAGTCAGGCATCTTTTTAACCGGGAAATATGCAAAATGAAGAAAACAGAGACTATTACCTCTGTAGCCACCTTGAACAGGATCATCAGCCAAAAGAAGTGGAGTGTCTAAATCGATGAATCTGTAAATTACATCTTCACTTGTTAGATTTATGATGGTGATGGTTACATTAGCAAGAAATGTGGTGTTTACATATTAAATATACCTGAAATTCCCAATGCCTGCAGCAAGGTGACCAGAGAACCCCATAGCTAGTCTTGTCTCAACCATTCCCCCTATCATAAGCTCAATTCCAGATGATCTAGCCAATTCAATTACCTCAAGGGCCTCGAGTATTCCGGTTTTGGCGAGTTTGATGTTAACAACATCTACGATACCACCTTCTATGATTTTCTTGAGATCAGTCAAGTCCCTGCAACTCTCATCTGCTGCAACAGAGACTCCGAATCTGTTCTTTGCAGTTCGAGTCACGTGACTGAGACCTTTCCAATTGTCTCTGTGGACAGGTTGTTCAAATAGAACCGGTGTAACCTTCATTTCTGGGCCAAAAAATCACAACACTTTAGGTTGTTTTTTCCGAGAAAGGTCCGCTAACAATATCCTTTTAAAAACCTCTAGCGTTCAAGGCCTAAAAGAGAAGATCCACAAATGATTCATAAAACCTGTTTTTTACCATGAAGCTTCTCGAGAACTTCAACAGCTTCCTCTGTTTGATAACCCTCATTGGCATCCAAAATAAAGGAACAAGTAGGGTGGACAGCACGTATAGCCTGGAGAACTTCTATATCAGCCTCAAGATTCTTCCCCACCTTGAGCTTCAATGTTTCAAAACCTTGTTTCCTATACTTAAGAGCCAAAATCGAAGCTTCCGCAGGAGAAACAATCGGAATCTGAGCATAGACCAACACAAACACCATTTAGACCCACATCTATGAAAACACACACAAACCTTCATACTCAAGAAGTTCCCAAGCAATATTAACATTCTACAAACAACTCAAAATTCCATCTTCAAAACTTATAAGTGCAATGTTAATACATATAATCTAAGTAAGACAGAACCACACAGAAAATTAAAAAAAGGAATTGTACCAGCAAATGAGCTAAGAGGTAAGAACCGAACTGTTATGTCGGTGGTAATACTACTTGAAGCTCCACCAAATAGTTTCCACAAAGGCACTCCTACACTCTTAGCTGCTGCATCAATCACAGCCATCTCCACCCCACCTCTTACCTAAACCAATTTAAGAACTTTTCTTATTTCACAATTAAAAATTCAAGGTTTTTTAGGAATGCTTAAATCATAATTTTTACACAGATGTGTGATTGAGCTTACAGAGGCGAATTGATGACCAGGGAGTAATCTCCCAATCTCAAGAAGAACACCACCAAGTCTCATCTCCGGTAACTCCCTCAGAAACTCACAAGCTTCCCGCGCTTTTACCATCGCCGTTATCTGATCCTCCGCCGTAACCGACGGCAAAATCGGAGCTTCTCCCCAGCCGACATACCCATCTCCAATCTCGACCCGAATCGCAACGTTACTGACTGAATCAAGCCGTGAGGAAGCGATCGTAAAAGGTGAGATCAGAGGAACGTTCAGCTCTCGGTTCTCTGCTTTACGCACCCTTACCGTGAAATTCTCCGTCAGGGTTTTGAATCCATACGCCGCCGACATAACAAGGATCGGTGATCTCGGCGAATTTTGGAATTTGAGGTTTGAAGTTGAATTGATGAGTGAAGAAGACGACACTATCGAATACATTTTGCTTTTTTAGGACTTTAGAACTAATTTAGGGTTTATATAGTCTCACTTTTAAATTTCTTATAAATTTAATTATCAAAATAATTTTATTAATTTTCTTCGTCCACCAAAATCTACTGAATTACTTTATCTAAGTAAAAATTTTAGCATTTCACCAATTAAAAAAATGTAATTTTTTTATCAAGTAAAAGACAAATGTGAAATATTTTAAAATTTCATCTATTTTTGTAAAGTGTTTTTTTAAATTACACACCAAAAGTACCATGGGGAAAAAGAAGAAAGTTACTATAATAACATATGCAAGAAGCCAAGAATAGATGATAACATAACGTGAGGGAGGGGTTTGAATTGTTTAATTAGAGACATGACATGAAGATGAAGAAATAAAAATGGGAGAAGGAAGAAGGGCAAAACCATTCTCATTCTTTGCTTCTTGAGTATGTGTTTTATTGTTACCTTTGTTACCAAGTCTAGAACCTCTCTTTCTTCTTATATTTGTTTGCAATTTCCCATTTTACATAATCCATGTACTGTCGCTTTTTCTTACCGCATTCATCTTTCTCTTAGCAAATTTTCATCCAATATAATCATGCCAATATATTCGGGATCTTCGGATTCTGAAGACGAAAGAACGTACCATAAAACAACTAAGCTCTTCACTCGTCAACGATCAATTCACTCTATATTTGGAGGTGGTCAAGGTATTTTTTTTTATCTCTCTCTCTCTTTTTTATAAAACTTTGTATTTGGCCGTTCAGTCGTATGTGAAAATTATTAAACAGCTAGTATTTGTGATTAACAGTTGCAGATATTTTGTTATGGAGAGAGCCAAAAATAGCTGCAACGTTGGTGATAGGAGTGAGCCTCTTATGGTTCTTAATGGAAGTAGTTGAATACAATTTCATAACCCTAGTTTGTCATGCTTCCATGACCTCCATGCTTCTTTTCTTCATCTGGTCCACTGTTTCTGATTTTCTCAATTGGTATGTTTATAATATTTATCTTTGATTACTCTTTTCGAATTCTCGATTTAATCTTTGAGGTTTCCTAATCAATAACACAATGCAGGGAAAGGACAATAATACCAGAAGTGATACTAGACGAATCTTCTTTCAGACATTTAGCAACAAGCTTCCATATTAGATTCAACCAAATCCTATCTAAGCTTCTTGACATTGCTTGTGGCAGAGATCCTCCACTCTTTTTTCTCGTAATTAAGCTATTCCTTGAATCATTTTTATACATGTATACTTTTGGATTAATTATTAGTATTAATTATATTTCCTCAAAATTTGTTTACAATATTTTCAGACAACGATCTCACTTTATATCTTATCCATCATCGGGACATATTTCAACTTTGTGAATCTTCTGTTCGTAGGTAAATAATTAAGTTATCCTCAACTTTATTCTACTGTAGAATTTCTATTTAACTAACGAAGAATATATATAATTAATGATCGTACGTCGCATTGTTCAGGGTTCGTAAGCATGCAGACGTTGCCGGTTATGTATGAGATGTACGAGGATGACGTTGATAGAGTGGCGGGTAAGTTGATGAGGAAGATGAGGAGGCTTTACAGGAAAGTCGACTCGAATGTTCTTAGCAAAATCCCAAGAGGAACTGTCAAAAACAAGAAACTTACTTAATTCTTCTTCATTATAATAATTGTTTATCATTACTGTATTTACTATATAATTTTAACCCAAATTAATATATATACGTACATATCTTTTACTGGTTTTGTTTTTAACGTACTGAGAAAAAGAAGTTAAGATCTGATCAGGGATCATCAAATGATTTGAAGTGAATCTAGCCTAGGAAATAAACAGAGTATCCACTTCTAAAAATCATCATTTATATATACAATAGTGTATACAGATACTTTCTTAATATAGAAAAGAAAAATCAAACTAAAATCCAAACTAGTTTTTGTTTGTAATCCACATTCCACAAAAAGAAAAAGTCGGCTAACGATTGAAGATGGACGAATCTCTATTTCGATTGGACCGTACATTCATATTGCATGTCACGACAAAAATAGCGACTTATGTCTCAACTCTCGACCACTTAATTTAGAAGGTTTTCTACAATATCAACTGCTTTGACTTATCTTATATACAAAGACTAAACTATAAGCTCATCATCATCTCTCAAGAAAAACAGAGGAAGAGAAAAGATATGGCTATCTTTCTCTGTGTATCATTGCTTCTTGCTTTTGTTGTGTCACTAATCTTTTACATAAGAAAGATTAGAGAAAACCCAAAATGGAATCTTCCTCCGGGTCCTCCAAGTCTTCCCATCATCGGAAACTTACACCAATTCGCAGGATTGCCTCACCGATGCTTTCATCATCTCTCCATTAAATACGGACCTGTGTTGTTTCTTCGCATAGGGTTAGTTCCAACGGTTGTGATCTCCTCAAGTGAAGCAGCTGAAGAAGTTCTCAAAACTCATGACCTTAGATGCTGCAACCGACCAAGAACGGTCACCACGGATTTACTCTCCTACTGTTCTAAGGACATCAGCTTTGCGCAGTACGGCGAGTACTGGCGAGAGATGCGAAAGCTCGCTGTTATCGAGCTTTTCAGCCTTAAAAAGGTTCAATCATTTAGGAATATCAGAGAGGAAGAAGTGGACTTCATGGTAAAGAAACTGTTCCAATCAGCTTCCAAGCAATCTCCTGTGGATCTAAGCAAAGCTTTTTTCTCTCTAACCGCAAGCATCATTTGTAGAGTAGCCTTGGGACAGAACTTCAACGAGAGTGATTTCGTAATCGATCAAGAGAGAATAGAAGAACTTGTGAGTGATGCCTTGTTTGTTCTAGGTAGTTTCACTTTCTCTGATTTGTTACCTGGTAGAATTGGGAGATTCCTAGATTGGTTGTTTGGAAGACACAAGAAGGCAAACAAAGTGTTTGAAGAGCTTGATGCTTTTTACCAACATGTGATTGATGATCACTTAGCAGGAAGTAAAAAAACAGTGGATTCTACTGCGGATATTGTTGCTCTCTTGTTGGATATGATGGATAAACAAGGAAAAAATGATTATTTCAAGTTCAACATTGATAATATCAAGGCAATCCTCATGGTAAGAGCTCAAATCTCGCTTCATATATTTCTATTATCTTTTTTCAAATATAAGGAAAAACAAAACAAGGACTACTCTGTGTGGTACGGTCTCCGTTTTTAAAAGGAGAAAAAAAACTAGGAATCTATGATCTTCATATGTGATTTTTTTGGTGATAAAGTTTTTATTTTAAACGTCAATTAGTAGCGCTAAACCACTTGCTTCTCCATAGTTAATTACTTAATTACTTTGCGTTTGATCCTTATTGTGTTATATAGTACGTAGGTATAGTTTTCCAAACAAAAACCTTTAACTATAAGGTCAATAACATATTAAAATTTTTTGCTACCGTACGTAAACACACATGGCAAACGAAACGGTTGGAAAATCATGTATACATTTTGTAAGATATAATTCTATTTCATCAAAAACGTAGATTTTGTCATGCAAACACAAAAAGTTGGTTTTTAGAAAAAATGAAGAGCCTCTTTGGTTTCATTTCTATACGTATGTATAATATATTTGTTCAAGTACTAATTATGTCTTGACGTTCAGGATGTATTTCTGGCGGGGGTAGATACAGGCGCAATAACCATGATTTGGGCAATGACAGAGCTTGCTAGAAACCCTAGAGTGATGAAAAAAGCACAAGAAGAGATCCGAAACACCCTCGGGCTCAAAAGGGATAGAATCACTGAAGAAGACATTGACAAAGTTGATTACTTGAAGCTCATAATCAAGGAAACATTTAGATTGCACCCAGCACTTCCTCTTTTGCTCCCAAGAGAAACAATGTCTCACGTCAAGATCCAAGGCTACGATATTCCTCCAAAAACGCAAATCCAACTTAACGTATGGACGATCGGACGTGACCCCGAGCGCTGGACCGATCCTGAAGATTTTATTCCTGAGCGGTTTACTAATAGTTGCGTAGATTTCAGGGGACAACACTTTGACCTCTTACCGTTTGGTTCTGGTAGAAGGATTTGTCCTGGGATACCATTGGCGATTGCTTCCGTGGAACTAGTGCTGTTGAATTTGCTTTACTTCTTTGATTGGAGATTGCCTGAAGGAATGATAAGTGAAGACGACATTGATATGGGAGAAGCTGGTAATCTCACCATTGTCAAGAAATTACCTCTTCAACTTGTGCCTGTTCAACACCATTGATGAGACATCACAAAAGTTTGATGCATTTCTCCACTGGTTAGTATATATATATCTATCGGTTCTTTTGTGTATTTATAGTCTTCATTGAAAGTGTACGATTCTAAAAGCTAAGACTTCCTATGAAATATATATATATATATATATATATATATGTATATCAATGTATCAAGATTCAAGAAATAATGTATAATTAATGAATAATGAAATACAAATGTATTGAGAAACAATAATATTTAATTTGCTTATTGGTTCTGAAATGTTTCGGTGATAACTTATACGATGGACAAAGGAGTATGAGAAGTAGCTAGTTAAACAAACAGCATCATCAAGCCCGATAGGAGATGTATGGAAGGAGTTGTGAGTGATATAGCCCTTGTTAGCTCTAGGTAACTTTTGAGTAAAATTCCAAGAGGAACTGTCAAAAACAAGAAACTTAATTAATTATTAATTCTTTACTTAACATATATATATATATATATATATATATTATGATTATTGTATGTATTATATCTATATTAGTATTTTTGCAGCAGTTTTGCTCAAAAATATTTTTTGAATTTTTTTTATTATTTAATGCTTATATTCATATCCAAACAAGTTTAGTTAACTTCTCTACTATCCTTATAACCAAACACACTTAAAATATTTTAAATATCCATATATATAATGTTCTATAATTAATATAGATATTTAGAAGATTTTATTCTAGATTAAAAAAAAATTATATCATCTCTTTTTTATTTTAAATTTTAAATGTAGTGAATCATTATATAATACAAAAAGTTAATAAAAATGTGTATTTTTCCTGCATATATTGAAATTTCAATTTTTTAAAACAAACATATATTACTCAATTAATATAAAAAGTGTGTGTTCAACATACATATATAGTAAATTTACTGTATATAGTAAATTATAAAATTTTAAGAAGTTTATAATTTATACCTGATATATCTAAACTTAATAAAAAGTTTAAAATTATAAATATTTAAACATATTAAATTTTCATAATTAGCAAACAAGTTATATTACATGACGGGTTATATGACATTACAGTAATATGATATTTCAATACGGGTTAAATCCCCATTTTAATCTTTTAACAGCACCAATATAATTTGAACAAAAAAAAAATAACACCATTATAAAATATGTCGAATCAAACTGATTTAATTCAGATTGTAGTAAACAAAATTTATCGTGCGCTATACCACAGTTTATATATTAAATCACTAAAATTAACAAAGGAGTATATTAGTAAAATTAGTATTAAAATAGTACATTAAAAAAAAAATTAAAACAAAAACTTAACCCGCGGTACACCGCAGGGTCATAATCTAGTCACCTATATAATTTAAACCCAAATTAGTATATATACATATCTTTGACTGGTTTTGTATTAATGGATTAAAAAAAAAAGTAGAAGAAAAAGTTATGATCTGATCATCAAATGAAATGGTGTGAATCAAGTTCAAGCCTAGGGATCTCGTTTATGCTAACTCTTTCCAATTAAGAATTTGGTCTAGTTTTAGTGACCATGGTGAGTATAAACTAAAAATCGACCAAATAACGTGAAAAGCGGGTATACATACTATCAGTATGTCGTTGCAAAAAGATGTTGCACCTCATATTATATCACCATCACATGGTTGGAATATATCAAACTACGTTTGTCTCTTTATCTATATATATGGATAAATACAAAAAAAAAAAAAAAAATCGTCCAAAAACACCAAACCTTTAAAATTAGATACAAGTCTTTCTACAAAATTGTCAAAGAGATATTTTGTTATTTAGACAATGAAATGACAATGTTCATAATGATTATGAGTTTATAAACTTTTGTTTTAACCTAGAAAATCCGCAAGTTGTAACTCAACATTGAAGTTTCCTGAACATCTATCTCTCCTTTGACATCGACTACTCTAACCCAAAACTTAATTGTTTTACAAAATCAGAAAAACCTGAACGGGAACTATACCCAAAAATCGAAGCTCAAACCTAGCCAGTTAATCCTGTTTACGTCTTTATCACACAAAAAAAAAAACGTAAAAATATGGGGTATATAGTATATATTTTTTTTTTTAAGTTTTGTTAGAAGATTAGGTACTTATAAAATGAAAAAGTTGGATATCTTTTGGTAGAAAAATGAAAATTTGGTATTTTGTTGGCAGTTTGATGTATATATAAGATCTATATTATAGGAGATATATATTGCTGATAAAATAGAAAGAAAGAATAAAACACTTCATATATTGAAAATTTTGCATAGTGCACTTTTTGAAGTTTCCGTAGCATCAATGATCAATACACGTTTTGAAGAAGAAGATGCTAAATGAAAAAGGGGAAGAACATTGGGTTACATCGAAAGTCCTTCGATAAGAATTTGATTTTTGTATTCACACAAAAAAAAAAACTGATGTTGTATTAGTCAAATTTGTACAAACAAGAAAAATGGAGTCCACGTGAAATAGAAGAGAGAGCGTTATATAGCTCATCATGCCAAACCCGTTAGTTTTTTTATTTCTCTTTTTTTTCGATTGTTTAGTAAAAACTCCCTATGACAAACAACAATTAATTAAGCAGTGCAATATTCTTTTGACGAAAGTTATTGTCCAATAAAAAAATTTCTTATGTATTTTGGATTTAATAAGTGTCATGAACGATCACTTTAAAAATTAACCTACACGGCAAATCAAGCTGATTTATACATTTATATTATGATAGTTGACTATTCTCACCCTAGTTGTCAAAAACCTTTATTTTCAACTAAATTTCCTCGAAAAAACGTAAACCAGAACTATGTATGTGTTTGCTCAACCTCGAAAAAAACATAAACTAGAACTATGTTTGTGTTTGCTCAAAAAAATAAAAAATGTAAATTTCTTGAGTTTTGTGTATATATAAGCCTAACCTCGAACTTCAAGTTTGGTATATATATTAAAAGAGACATAATCTTTAACTATAATGGGTGACTTGGTATTGCAGTCTTTTTTATATCGGTTTTTATATATTATAAAGAAATAAGTCTTATTAATCAACGAATATATTTTATCATAAGTCAATGGCCTTACGTACGAATTTATCGGTTATAAGTAGTAGGACGTTAACAACTTAACCTCATCCACATTAACTTAAAGAAAGAGAGATGGCGAGACACTTGGAAGATGTAATGAGCATGGCTACAACGACACATTTCGATGCTAGCTACTTGTTTCATGTTGTGTTCTTGGCTCTGATCGGCTGTTGTGTCCTCTCGGCTATGTTATTCTCTTGCGCCGATGGAGTTTCCGACAACAGACCCACTTCGGCAAAAAAACAGAATAAACATCTAATGAAAAACCCCAAACAAAAACTGTAGCAATTGAATTCATACTAAAAATTTTTTTTTTTCTGTAGTTATTTTCATTGTAAACCAGAGTAAACATATCCAAATCCCATATTGAAACCTTAACTTTTGAAGAGATTCATAAGTCTAAGAAAGCGTTGACTAAGTCTCATGGGCTCCTAATCGACACCAACAACAGCACACAACCACGGTTCATGTGTTCATGAGATAAACTAAAAAATAGGAGCTACCATCAAAGATTCTTCATGGACCCGAAACCCGTACCGGATCAATTGATTACCAAAAAAGAGACGATCCTGTAGATGATTATTTGGTGAGCCAAGAAGAAAGGTGCTGAAGGGGAAAAGTTTTTTCAGGCGCTGATGGCAAATGATTCTTTAGACCTTGTCATCTTCGCTTGTAGTTGTATTTCTTTTCTAATTAAGTTTCAAAAATGTACTAAAAATCTAACACACTCTTTTCTTATGTATTTTGGAAACAAGTGTCATGAACGATCACTTAAAATATTAACCACTATAAATGCAAACCAAATTTTTAAAAAAAAAAACCTACAAGGCAAATCAAGCTGATATATAATTTAATATATACATTATATCACGGTAGTTGTCTATTCTCACCCTAGTTTAGAACTTAGAATGGTCAGAAAATCCTTATTTTAATTTCAACTAAGTTTAATTTCCTTGAAAAACCCTAAACTAGAACTATGTATGTTTTTTGTTTGTTGTTTTTTTTTTTGGACAAACGAACTATGTATGTAATTTATCAATCAATATTGACAGAAAAAATGAAAAAAAAAAAACTACAAATTTCTTAGGGTAGTCACCATAAACATATAGAATTATAAAAAAGCCTGGCCTCGAACTTCAAGTTTTATATATTAAAAGAAACATAATCTTTAACTATAAATCATAATGAACTGGATGCGAATTATGTATTAGCATCAACTAATAATATAAACTGGATCTAATCTAAATCAGAATTACGCAGTCAAATGTGTTTATTAGAAGGGAATAATAGACTAAAATGGGTGACTCGGTATTTTGCAGTCTTTTTATTTAAATGTAAATCTGTATAATCAACGAATAATTTTATCAAAAGTCAATGGCCACTATACGAATTTATCGGCTATAAATAGTAGGAAAGCTTTTTACGTTAAAGAACTTAATCTCATCCACATTAACCTAAAAGAAAGAGAGATGGTGAGACACTTGGAAGATGTAATGAACATGGCTACAACAACAACACATTTCGATGCTAGCTATCTGTTTCATGTTGTGTTCTTGGCTCTGATCGGCTGTTGTGTCCTCTCGGCTATGTTATTCTCTTGCGCCGATGGAGTTTCCAAGAACAAATCCAATTCCGAAAACACCTTTTTCAAAAACAAAAAACCCAACTCGGCAAACACTACCGGTGGCGGAGGTTGTGGGGCCGGTTGCGGTGGTTGTGGCGGAGGTTGAGAGATTTCTTTCGTCTTCGTTGGGAAAAAAAAAACACAACAATGGACCATTTTACTTTCGTATTATCGTTATGTAGTTCTTGTATATAAAGAAAAAGAAATACTATTTCTTTCCAATTCCATCTTCAGTTTAACAGTTAATTTGATGGCCAAGGCACTATAGACTGTGAGTTTGATGAACTGACAATTAACAATTCAGAATAAACATATAATGAAAAACCCCAAACAAAAATTATACTAAAATTTATTTTTTTCTTGAGTCATTTTCATTCTTAACCAATGTAAGCATATCCAAATCCCATATTGAAACCTTTAATCTTCGAAGAGATTCATAATTCTAAGAAAGCATTGACCAAGTCTCATGGGCTCCTAATCGACACCAACAGCACACAGCCACGGTTCATGTCTTCATGAGATAAACTAAAATAGGAGCTACCATCAAAGATTCTTCATGGATCCTAAACCCGTACCGGATCAATTGATTGCCAAAAAAAAGACGATCCTATAGATTATTTGGTGAGACAAGAAGAAAGGAGCTCAACGGGAAAAGGTTTTTTCAGGCGTTGATGGCAACTGATTCTTTAGACCTTATCATCTTCGCTTGTAGTTTCTGCATGAAAGCTGGATTGGCTTGGAGTCTCTGTTTTACATATGATGTTCTTATGTCCTCAGCAATCTTGTTCGCTTTCGCAGATTCCTCTATCAAACCGTAAAGAGTTCTCAAGCAGTCTTTCCTATTTTCCTCTCGGTGTTCAAATCTGTGACAGGACAAAAACATTTCATGATCCAACATTCTTGTCTCGTGAAAAAAAAAAAGCTTAAGATTTATAGTTATATACCTCTCACTGGTGATTGTAAGCTCGTCTTTTCCCGAATGGTATCTTTTCCCCACAAGTTCCCTTAGCCTTCGAGCCTGATGCTTTGAAAGCCCGAGCTCTTTCACTGTAACAGACATTTTAACTTTCCTGTTCTTTGGATGCCATGCATCGCCTCCAGGAGCAAAAACTATCCTCGATTGCCACCTGAGGATTGGGCCTTTACCGGGAGGATCATCCAAGTCGGTATTCCTATCGGAAGCATCCGTTTCACCAAATTGGGGAGGACCCTCAGCTTCCATTTGATCTCCATACTGAACTACCATCTCATCTTCGAATTCCTTAAAAAGCTCATAAGCTGCTTCGGGCTCAAGCTCACCTCTTTCACACATATCCCCGAGCTCATTAAACTTTACTTCAACTTTTTTCTTCAATTCATCTAAATGAAAATACAGTTAGAGAATGTTCCCAATGTTCATACATACGCAACACAAGAACAAAAACCAATATGTTTGCTAAACGACCCTACTGATACGACAAGCAACAAATCTACCATTGTACATTACCTTCAAAGAGTTCAAAAAGAATGGTACTCCAACCAGCAAAATCCAAATAGAAAGGTTAACTACAAAAGCTAAGTTCCACTAGGAGAGTGTCTTTGGCTATAGACGCACATCACTCTACTAATTAGCATAATCTCTGAAGAATGTGAGCGGATGAACGAGAATATGAAAGTAAAACAGCAAAAATACCAGGAAGAAGCTGGTCCCATTTGAGCATATCCTCAAGAATCTCCTCGCATTCCTTAGTATCAGTAAGACAACCATGTTGAATCCCTTCTCTAATCATGTCATCCCACTTCTTATCGTCCATGTTGAAAAACTCATTCTTCCTCATCTTCTCCGCTACATACTCGGGAGAGTTGTACAAATCTTCGAGTTCGTCGTCAGTCGAATGTGCTTCCTCGAAATCAGATTCAAAATCTTCATCCTTCACATCATCTTTGAAAGGTAGACTCTCGATTTTTTCTAACAACTCATCATCAGTCTCTGCGTGTTTGTCAGCAAGTCTTCTCTGCAGAAGTGCTTCAATAACTCCGGGCAACGCATCTTCATCACCCTCATTGAAATACTTCTCTATACGGGCTTTAAACTCTGATAACACAAACCAAACCAATACATGAAGTTACTTAAAACCAACATAAACTCAATTCTACTAGTTCATCAGAAAACAATAATAAGAAAACTCCAAATATTAGATTCAATCCAGCAATGGCGAGATGAGAATCAAACCAATCCAATTTCAACTAATAATACTATAATGAATCACCATTTCAACCTTTGAGGTCAACCACACAGATTGAACAGAGGATAGAGTGTTTTTTACCTTTGGTGCTAACATCCTCGACAACTAGATCTTTCTTATCGGATGAATCTACGGGAGAAGACTCAGGAGGATTAGTCGAGTTGTTCTCGCCGGGCGAGTCGGATTCGGAGGAGAAAAATCTGAATTTGAAAGGAGCCGGAGCGGCGATTGGAGCGAGGAAGGGAACGTAGGTGGAGCGTTGATGGGGTATCCGAGGAGAAAGGATGATTCTGCGAGCGCAGAGAGAGGCATTTCTGAAGAGAGCGCCTCTCATGGCGTGGATCGGAGATTTAGGGTTTTAGGATTCGTAACCCCAAGTAGCAGAGAAGCTTATTTTAACGCTGTTAACAAATTTTATAGTCTGGCTTTGTTTTTCTAACTAAGCTCGTTTCACTTTTTAATCTTAACCCAACAAAACATGGTTTTATTTTCTCTTTTAAACTCACACTCTATTTTTATTTTTTTTTCAATTTGTAGTGACAGTTTATGAATTTGACATTCGTTCAATTGAAAATAAAATCGACATAGTAATTTGGCAAGTTTATGTGCTTGAACAAAAAAAAAAAGTATATATATATATATGAAATTTACAAATAATGTATACACTAGCATTGTTTGAAGACCAATTGTTTCTTAATTCATTTCTTTGTCAGGTTTGAAGAATAGTCCTATACATATATTGGATGGTTTTGGTTTTTATATAATCTTCGAGTCAAAGACAATTTCAAAACTATAATGTGATCTAAACCACAATTCTTCATTTTACTACGCCCAATTATTGTACTTAGAAAAACTTTCCAGACAATTTTTATTTCCCAAAGTATTTTTTAGTGTAAAGTTCTCAACTTGTTCACAATTTTACAGTGTTCTTTTTTTTTCATATCGGGTCTCTTTCTCTCAAGCATCTCCAAGCACATGGTTTTCATATCGGGTCTCTTTCTCTCAAGCATCTCCAAGCACATGGGGAAGAAAGCTTTTGGTTCTAGACAAGGGTTACAATCGGTGAGAACATTTTCGACTATGCACCAAACGCATTTCAGATTAGTCTCTGAAACGTATTGTATTAACATGACTCCGAGCTTAAACGGATGATCACAGAATTAGATAATGATCTAGGATCTTTAACAGGACTTTCATACTGTATGTTTTCAATTTGTCCTTTGACAATATTTTACGGTACGCACACACACACCTTTGACCATCTTATTACATACTGTGATAATGCAGGGTTTCTTGGAGTTGAATGATGATCATGGTGCAGCATCTACTCCATTTGAAGTAGCAGAGAATCAGAATAACTTGTATAAATACTTATAGAAAAATCATCCAAACAATTTTTATTTTCCAAATATAGAAAAACAAGATAGAGATAAGTAGTAACTAAGATAAGAACTTTAGAAAACGATATAGCAAAGCCTATGTATATCTAACGAGATGTAACACGACGTTACATGTCATAAACGAAAAGACCAGTGCGCGCCGTGTAAATAGCTATACGGTCACACTTTGCGCGTTTATCACCAAAATTCCAGCTTTTTATAGCGGCTGAGATGCAGCCATATGTTGTTGTTGCTGTTTGCCGCCGTCAAGAGCCATCTGCTTGGACATATCAGCTAGAGCGGCTGCCGCTGCAGCTGGTGTCATGCTTTGGTAGGGAGATGCTAATGGAATAGCAGTGTTGGCAGCAGGAGGCTGTGGGTAATACACTGTCTCGTTTGGAGGGTTTGTGTATTCGTAGGCGCCACCGTAATTGGTGTTTACGTTTGTGCTATGTTGAGGAGGAGCTCCAATACTGTAATTGGCGTTTGCGTTTGTGGCATGTAGAGGAACTCCAGTACCGTAACNTTCAACTAATAATACTATAATGAATCACCATTTCAACCTTTGAGGTCAACCACACAGATTGAACAGAGGATAGAGTGTTTTTTACCTTTGGTGCTAACATCCTCGACAACTAGATCTTTCTTATCGGATGAATCTACGGGAGAAGACTCAGGAGGATTAGTCGAGTTGTTCTCGCCGGGCGAGTCGGATTCGGAGGAGAAAAATCTGAATTTGAAAGGAGCCGGAGCGGCGATTGGAGCGAGGAAGGGAACGTAGGTGGAGCGTTGATGGGGTATCCGAGGAGAAAGGATGATTCTGCGAGCGCAGAGAGAGGCATTTCTGAAGAGAGCGCCTCTCATGGCGTGGATCGGAGATTTAGGGTTTTAGGATTCGTAACCCCAAGTAGCAGAGAAGCTTATTTTAACGCTGTTAACAAATTTTATAGTCTGGCTTTGTTTTTCTAACTAAGCTCGTTTCACTTTTTAATCTTAACCCAACAAAACATGGTTTTATTTTCTCTTTTAAACTCACACTCTATTTTTATTTTTTTTTCAATTTGTAGTGACAGTTTATGAATTTGACATTCGTTCAATTGAAAATAAAATCGACATAGTAATTTGGCAAGTTTATGTGCTTGAACAAAAAAAAAAAGTATATATATATATATGAAATTTACAAATAATGTATACACTAGCATTGTTTGAAGACCAATTGTTTCTTAATTCATTTCTTTGTCAGGTTTGAAGAATAGTCCTATACATATATTGGATGGTTTTGGTTTTTATATAATCTTCGAGTCAAAGACAATTTCAAAACTATAATGTGATCTAAACCACAATTCTTCATTTTACTACGCCCAATTATTGTACTTAGAAAAACTTTCCAGACAATTTTTATTTCCCAAAGTATTTTTTAGTGTAAAGTTCTCAACTTGTTCACAATTTTACAGTGTTCTTTTTTTTTCATATCGGGTCTCTTTCTCTCAAGCATCTCCAAGCACATGGTTTTCATATCGGGTCTCTTTCTCTCAAGCATCTCCAAGCACATGGGGAAGAAAGCTTTTGGTTCTAGACAAGGGTTACAATCGGTGAGAACATTTTCGACTATGCACCAAACGCATTTCAGATTAGTCTCTGAAACGTATTGTATTAACATGACTCCGAGCTTAAACGGATGATCACAGAATTAGATAATGATCTAGGATCTTTAACAGGACTTTCATACTGTATGTTTTCAATTTGTCCTTTGACAATATTTTACGGTACGCACACACACACCTTTGACCATCTTATTACATACTGTGATAATGCAGGGTTTCTTGGAGTTGAATGATGATCATGGTGCAGCATCTACTCCATTTGAAGTAGCAGAGAATCAGAATAACTTGTATAAATACTTATAGAAAAATCATCCAAACAATTTTTATTTTCCAAATATAGAAAAACAAGATAGAGATAAGTAGTAACTAAGATAAGAACTTTAGAAAACGATATAGCAAAGCCTATGTATATCTAACGAGATGTAACACGACGTTACATGTCATAAACGAAAAGACCAGTGCGCGCCGTGTAAATAGCTATACGGTCACACTTTGCGCGTTTATCACCAAAATTCCAGCTTTTTATAGCGGCTGAGATGCAGCCATATGTTGTTGTTGCTGTTTGCCGCCGTCAAGAGCCATCTGCTTGGACATATCAGCTAGAGCGGCTGCCGCTGCAGCTGGTGTCATGCTTTGGTAGGGAGATGCTAATGGAATAGCAGTGTTGGCAGCAGGAGGCTGTGGGTAATACACTGTCTCGTTTGGAGGGTTTGTGTATTCGTAGGCGCCACCGTAATTGGTGTTTACGTTTGTGCTATGTTGAGGAGGAGCTCCAATACTGTAATTGGCGTTTGCGTTTGTGGCATGTAGAGGAACTCCAGTACCGTAACTGGCGTTTGCGTTTGTAGTATGTTGAGGAACTCCAGTGTAACCCATGTATTGATGCTGCTGCTGAAGCTGAAGAACCTGAGTGGGAGCAGCACGGTAAACGTTTTGGGCAGCTTCAGGTCTCGAGTTTGTGGCGGGTTTTGAGATCGGGTACAGCGGGGGAGTTCCTGCAGGGACATACTGCTGAGATTGCGGGACAGACATTACGTAAACCGGGTAGTTTTGTTGTTGCTGATGAGAGTAAACTGGGAAGTATTGAGATGGGTGAGGGAGGTACTGAACGCCTTGATGTAAGTAAGGTTGTTGAGCCGGAGGTTGGTGTTGTTGTTGATCCATGGTTGTGTACGTACCTGGCTGAGATTGGATATGGGAGGTGGTGTGGGGTGAAGTAGTTTCAGTCTGAGGTAAGACATGGGAGCTTTGGACCAAGGTAGTTTCAGGTTGTGTCACTGGAGGAGCTTTTGGCAGAGCTGGATGTTGGTCTTGGTAGTACATTGGCTTCGAAAATGAAGTAGCAGAAGAAATGCTAGTATCACTGTATGTATAAAAAAAAAAGGAGACATCAGCATTTAGAACTATCAGAGTCATAAAACAAAGCTAACATCACTTGTAATGCCATGGTTCAATGAGTGTGTGTATGTCAATTTCCACACAAACGGCTAGTACTACAAATTGATAGAATCTCTGAATGTATACTGTGAAAGAAAGATCATCAAATATTATTCGGATTTGACACAGCTTAAGATGATTTCTCCATTGTCAATTCATAAACCATACTTGAAACCAGTGTTCTATCTATCTCTTTTAGCTACTTAGCCTAGGTGTAAACCCAAAACAAACATGTAAAGATGATAGAACAGAAACAGTATAAAGACAATCACAAATCAACGGCAAGCTGAAAAAAAAAAAAGAGATGGAGAAACCAAAAAGTTGAGATATGAAATTACCAAGAGCAATCATCTATCTAAATAGCAAGAGAGATTCCTTTCAGTAAACAATGTGTATGTATGAGTCAATGAATAAGTGGCAGTAGAAGATGAAAGTACCTTGCAACTGAATCAGGGGATGTCAAACCATACCCTCCGATAGTTCTCGGTGGGATCGTTACTGGCTGCATCGGCAAAGGTGGCTTTCTGTAGCCAGCTGATACACCTGAATCGGATCGATCGTCATGCGGTGAAACCTGGCCATTGCTTGCAGCAGCAGCAATATCACTAGGTGCGTTGTTATACGCCACTGAACCATCAGTCATTGCACCACCAGACGGAACCATCATTGGCCGATTTGTCATCAAGCTAACTCCATCATCAAATTGCCTCTGAGTCTGCATGTTTGAGAAGGTCATCTGTGCCAATTGTTCCTCAATCCTCTGGTCTTCACTGACTCTAACGCGAATCGGTGGCAAATTGGAAGTAGAAGGAGAAGACGATGATGATTCTATCGAAGAACCAGCAGCTTCCATCATCGGCGAGTCAGGCATCGAGCTCATATGCATCTCCTGATGCGAAATCACACCGTTAGGAGCCAACAAATCCCCTCGTTTATTGTTCTCGCCGCCAGAATTAGTTTCTAGGTTTTGGATCTCGGCGTCTCCGCCGCTAGCCTCATCGAGATTCACCAAGGTGTTATTCACAGCGGCGGAATCTGACAAACCTCGAGGAAGCAAACCGGATTGATTGAGAGCATCGACGAACCACGTGTCAGATTTCGCGCCGTCAAGCAGAGATCCCATGGTGGCGGCGGTCTCGAGCTTGTTAGCGAAAAGAAACAACCGGATCCGTTGCGTAGCAGTCACCGTCGCTGAAGAAGTCACGCGATCGTACTCCTCGATCATATTCTCCAGATCTTCATCGGTAGTGATGGTGACGAGTGAATCGAGATCTTCGCTAGGGAGCTGGTACTTAAGCGTGAAGGAGCGGCCGTTGAGAAGCATACTAGATAAACGAGATCGGAGCGAAGACAGTGACGCGCGTCGATCAACAACAACAAGACGAGTCTCGCCGCCGGAGTACGTCAACGATTTGTCGTGCGGACGAGGCATGATGTGGCCGCCGAAGCTGCACATAAGACGAAGCTTAGCGCCGGGAACAGCCGCAAGCGGCTCCGGATTACCACCGGTATCAACAGGGACGGCACGGGGAGATCCATCGATCGGTTGTTGAACGGTAACGTTTTTGACTGCCGCCGGAATAGCGGAAGAGACGGCGGCGGCGGCGGAAGTAGGATTTGGGGTTAGTTGCTGCGATAAAGAAGGGAGTGGGGTCTCCATGGGTTCGACGATAATGACGGGGGATTGGTTAGTTTGGATTGATTTATATATATATTGATTGATTACTCGAAACTAATCCCCCTTTATTAATCGTAAACATAACCAGTGTGTATTATATGAATTATATGATATGATTTTTATTTTATTTTTGCCAAAAAACGATTTTAACAATTAACATAAATAAATTGTATATTTACATTATAATAAATAAATAAAATAAAATGTTAGATTCTCTGCAGAATGAGCTGGACTGCTGGAGAAATTACTCGTCGCCAGGTAATTTATATGTACATAAACTATACAAATTGGTACAGTCAACTTCGTATATTTAATTAACGTAATGTAATGACAACAAAAAAAGTACCTCTAAAAGCTGGTTTGCGCGTATCTAAATTAAAGTTTTTTTTTTCTTCTAAAATTTTAAGATTGGTTTCTCTGTTTTTTTTTATTATAAAAAGATCTGAAGTTTTGTCTTTAGATCTGTTAATAAAGAAAAAGTATTGTACATCTAATAAAACAATACGATATGTACATGTATGTATCAGAAATGATGTTGATGTTTGTGTGTTTAGAAAGCTGTGTACGTAGAAGTGTGTTATTATTTTATTTGCTGTAGAATGTTTAGTAATTATATAATTATTTTTGTGTCCTTTGACAATGGTTAAAATTCTTTTACGAGTTCCAACATTACAGCTTCGATGCAATTTGTTTAACAAGCTGGTTCACAGATCAACAAAAATGAGAAAAAACTGAGCTCAGATGAATGAAGTGGATCCCGAAGAAGGTGGATGAATCTGGACCTTATGGGAAAATCAAACCAAAACCCATGTGGATAAATTTCGGTTACCGTGTCCGGTTTACTTCAACCGGACGTTACACGTTCGTTTCCCTAAGTTTTCCCGTCGACGTAACTGTTGAAACTTGTTAGAAAAGAGGTTATCAACATTACCACCACCACCAGTTGCCACAATCATGGACATTGAAACATTATGACTCTTCTCATAAGATCTTTCTTTTATTTTATTCATATTTTTCAAAAAGTGGGGAGCTCATACTATAGACATTTTAACTATGTATGTACCTTTGATTGGTCAGAAAATCATACAAAATCGCCTTGAAAATATTAAAAACTTAGAACAAAGAGTCACTTTGCTTAATTGACACGGATCCAATGGGGATGCAAAGTTGAAACCAGAACCCGAGAGAGGAAATTTAGGAACACAAGTAAACCAATTTGAACCAAACCAAACTTTTTTCTAAACATGGTTAACAACAATGTCAACCTAGAAACAATTTTTGGTTTTGATGTTAAGATATTGGCACACTCAACCTAGCTAGAAACATATGAATCTATTATCTACTATAAGTCAAATGAAAGTTTACATGTTAAACGAAGGAATAATGCATCAGTTTTTGTTTTGGTGTAACAATACAATGTATTAGTTACTGAAAAAACAATCATACAATTAGAAATTTACACGTATTTTAACATTGAGGAGGAAATTTCAAAATTCAGAATCAGTGCTTTCACGGTGGCGATCGTGAGGGGAAGAGGTGGAGGCGCCATGCTCGACGTCATTGTCCAACATCCCTTGTGAACTGCTTCGGGTCATCGTCGTGGTGGCTCGACCAGTACTCCTCTCCGCCAACATTCTAAAATACGCATGTGGTGCCCATCCTGTTATTATAACATAACATCATTTCATTAATCTTTATTATCGACAACAAATCAATTATAAGTTATGGTAGATTTTGGTAACATTTCTTTTAGTTAATTTTCTTACGTACCGTTGTCGTCGTAAGGGTAAGGAAAGAAGTGGAGGTAAGAGAAAGAAGCGACTACGAGTCCGATGATAGCTCCGACGAAAACGTCTGTCCAATGGTGCCAATAGTCGTCGACGCGTGTTATTCCGATGAGAATTGCTACTAGTATCGGTAAGAACACGAGGCATAGCTTCGCCACGTGTCCTCTTCTGTCAAATACTTTGATTTTACCCGATAAGTACCACGCCAAGAATGTTAAACCGGCGAATGACCCTGCATGTATATATACCATGTAATTAATCAGCCAGTTTAACTAAACGAGAATCAATTCATATGTTACTCCTGTCTTTTTAAAACTTTATTAGAAGAACTTACACGAAGTGTGACCACTAGGGAAACTCTTGTAACCTTCTTTGATTATCTTTTTAACTCCATGACACACAACATCCTTAGTATCCGGGTGAAATTTCTGCATTTCTTTCAGATTTGCACAAAATAAGAAACAATTCCCTCATGATAAACTAACTTAAACCGGGAACTTAATCGTTGATTTAATTGAACTGATGAGATGGATCCATAGAAATGTACATACCGGTTTACCATTGGGGAAACATCGGTAAAAGAAGTTTGGTCTTGGCCTACCGACCGCGTCTTTGATGGAATCAGTGGTGACTCCAGTCACAAGACATGAGAATCCGATACCTATACGCAATTCACAAATATTCTTATCATCACGCTAATCAATATATATATATATATATATATATATATATATATATATATAATCGTATGGATTTCACCATTACGGCCGGTTCAAAGTTCAAGTAATGAAGGAAGTAGTACATCTGAGGATGGACAGGATTAGAAATTAACTCACCGAGAATGGCGTGATGAAGATCATACACATCTCTTCGAAAGAAATAGTACACTATGAAGATGCACATAGGAACCAATATACAAATAATCTACACACGCACACATACACCATACATATAAATCATTAATCAGCGACAATTGCAATATTTCCTTGTGATGTCAGGCACAATGATCAAGGTATACGTTTCTTGGTAAACAGGTTTACTTACCGGGACAGCCCACATAGGGATGGTGTCTTCATTAAATGGGAAAGTGAGATCAGTTAACATGTCTGGTCCAATGTAGCGATGAAAAGGTTCGATAACATTGAGAACAATGTCAATGAGACCGAGGACTACGAGAATAAGCCAGTCACAAAGATGTTCTCGAGCCACCTTCCATCCATGGCTCTTCACAGAGTGAGCACCAAGCATTATCTTAGCCATCTCTCAGGCTCTCATCAAATTAACCTGAACCAACAGTTTCATTGTAATTACATCTATTTTTTTTTACCCATGGTTTGTTTCGTCTTTGTGTTCGTAATCATAAATCAACGCAACGATTTGTTAAAAAAAAAAAAAAAAAAAAAAAAAACAATATTCATCATACAAACATGTCTATATGCATTAACAATTAGACAGAAAGATTTTGGGATAAAAATGATACCTGATGGGTGAAACGCGAGATCAATCGGTCGCAGGTCGAGGATTAAACAAACCCTAATTAATATATTCTATTACTGCTACAATTGTTACAATTGACATAAATCTATAAACAATTCCTTAATTTCTTTTTGAAACGGTGAATGGAATGATCAATCTGGGATGGGATGGGAAAATATTTGTTTATCGCAAAATTAACTTATTTTCTTTTTTGGTTTTTCGTAACAGTTATGATACTTTGGATTTTTTTTTGTTTTTTATTGACATAGGTTTTGTTTTTGTTTTTTTTTGGTTTTATCGGTTGAATATTTAAAACTGACTGAATGAAGATCATTCCTTTGTTCCAAATTATCGTGTTCATTAATTAAAATAAGTTTGCTATTAAAATATAAAAAAACTGACTAAATGAAGATTTATTTTAACGTACCGACATTAATCACTCATTATCACAGAAATGAGTTTTTTTTTTTTTCTTTTAACAAACGACTAATCATTCATTCATCTCATAAGAGCGTTTAACCTCCACTAGGAGGCCACAAAGAGCCGAACAATCGAAGACACCAACCAACATATTGGTCGATCGAACAAATGTTAAAGCTAAAACCAACAACAATGCTCAAATAAATAGATATTTGGGGATAAAAGGTGAACTCTCTCACGAACTCACCAAAATAGCATCCAAATTATACAAGTACAACCGATGAAGAAAACTTATCTACCGTGGTAGTAGGAAACAAAGCTCTGAGGGTCGTTATTCGTTAAGGCCAAACAATCAGTATCAACAATTGTTGAACGAAAAAATAATTAACATCCTCGCTTCTGCTCCAAGCAGAACAGCCTTCAAAACAACTATATTTGTAACAAACTACTTAACACATGTGAAGTATTTTGGGAAGATAATAAGTTACGTAAAAGAGAATTTAGGACTAATTAAGGAAGCCCAAACAATTGAGATGAACTCGAAGGTGCATATAAAATGGGTTCTCTGTCTAAACTGCCACAAAGAGATCGAAAACACCATCAAATCAACTATTTAGAATGGGTTTCAAGCCCATTATTTGTAGGGGAAAAAATGGGAAACGTAGGGGTGAGGATTCGAAGCATTCACCACATGATTATTACGTAAGGTCCCAAACCTTGTTTTGCATATACATAGAGTTGAAGTCAAATTAAAGATACGACATTAGTACTAATGCAAAGAAGGTTACAGATCCTAGTTACATTATACTTTTTCATAATTCGGTTGCATGTAAATAGTAACCACTTACCTACAATAAGTAATTATATTTATTTTAGTATTACTGGAGTAGACACTTCCTTCCTCAACCATACATTTGATAAAAATTCCGCATGAGTAATTAGTTGAGAACTAATAAATATATGAAAGAAACGAGTTATATAATTTGATGGGACTAGCTAGATATAGAAATGACTAACTCGTGCTCATGACTAGTTTTAAGTAGGGGTACAAGTAGAAACGCACCCACATCCTTATTGCTTTTTAGATGGTTGTAATGCGAAGACTGTGAGTGAAATCGTGGTTGTATTATTTTCCTAGATACATATATAGTCTTCAACTATTTTATATCTATCGTGAAAAGAAAAAGGGAAAAAAAGCATCGAAGAAGACAAAAACATATTCAGAGATACGAAGACTCTTGAGTCATAATGATAAGAATTTTCAAAGGTACACCAAATCTGAATTTCAATTTTTGTGGTCTACTCTACATACACTCTACACTACAATAAGACATAAATGGTTTTGTAATGAAGAATATGGGGCACACAAGTTTCAGCTTTAATTCAAGAGTGGTACTGATCTATATCTCTCCCTCTCTCTCAATATTTCAATCTCTTGTTACCACATGTGCCACTCTGCAATGAAAATTCCATTTTCAATTATCAATTAATGATTATCTCATCAGTATAGTACTCTTCCCCACTTATTTAATTTTATTGTCTATCACTCTTTAAAGTCCTCCTCCTCCATATCTAGTTGTTATGATACCTTTTTTGACCTCTTCTCTTTCTTTCTCCAATAGGGAAACTGATATTAGTTCCAAAAGAAAAATTCACCCCACTTACTGTTATCCAAGTCCATTATTGCGTAAGACATGTCTATTATTTGATATGTATTGATTTTTTTCACATTTTAGTCCCCAAGAAATAAGAATAACTGAAGAAGAAAAAGAAAAGTAAATTACAAGAGAAAAAGGACAACACCATGAATAACCAAAACACTAAGTGTTGATTCCCTTCTTCATGTCATAGTCCCTACTTTGGTGATCTGTCGTTTTCCCTCTTCAATCTTTGATAAAACTCTGTTTACGCTCGCCAACCCTTCCTGTTATATATATCTAAGTAGATTTGTATAATTAATAGCAGTATAAATTGGTTTTCTTTTTTTAATAGTTTTTCTTTGTCACTAATTTAATTTTTTTCTTTCTTCATGCGTGATTCTCTACGTCAATTTATATGTAACAAATTTGTTCTCTTTTTTTTTTGCTAACCACTAACTAGGTTTTAATTGTGAATTTGTGACTAAGAAAGAGCCACATCTTTTATCGGTTATCGCCTTACGTAAAATTAAGTCAAGTGCGTTTAGTTCAACCAGTTAGAGGAGTACTGTTGCTTCAATGTTACCCCACTCGACTCGAGTTCTGGTTAATAGTTAAGCATTGAAAGTGATAATCGACAATATTTATATATCTGTCACGAATACGATTATTATAACATTTTGGTTTTTAAATTAGAGGAAATAAAATATGTTCAAAAGGTCCAAAGTTTCTTAGTTAAAAAGAAAAGAAATGTTATCCAAGATTTTCGCCTAAAGAGTTAAAACATGATATATTTATAGAAATATCATATATGTTTTCATGCATGTAATTGTACTGATTTTCGAAAGAAAATATCTCAAATACATTCTTATTCTATTTTACAGATAACGAAAAACTCTTTCTAAAAAACTTAAATGAAATATACTAATTTGATCATTACAAAAAGAAAAGAAAAGAAGAATTGTTATAGAGATTAGAGACGATCACCATTTTGGTCAAGATATATTAGAGATCGATCGATGTGCGGTC
Organism: Camelina sativa; assembly: GCF_000633955.1. Taxonomy (NCBI): domain Eukaryota; kingdom Viridiplantae; phylum Streptophyta; class Magnoliopsida; order Brassicales; family Brassicaceae; genus Camelina; species Camelina sativa. The sequence continues at coordinate 9,406,116 of NC_025699.1, read as the reverse complement.
GTCATTTATTTGTTCTAATACTACTAGTCACGATAAGTATTTGGCAAAAAATTACTATTTTTGGTTTTTGTCGGTTGAAACACTCGAAAGGTTCATATTTTGTCCTATTGTTTTTATGTGAGAAGTTAAAAATGGTGTTGGTACCCTACCCACCCCTCCCACATTGAGGACGTACGGTTGGTTGGTGCGTTTAGGATTTTTGCCAGCCATTGCCAATCAAAACTTTCACGTCAATTAAAATCTCCTCCACATCTCCATATGTCACATGATTACCACATCGATTGGCTCGTGTTTCTAGCCAGTTTTTTTTTGGCATTGTTCTACGGAAGAATTCGGTGCCATCTACAAAAGGCCGAATATTAATAAATATTCTGAGTTTATTATAAGTTTCTTATATATAACATGTACAGCAGAAAAGAAACAACTCATAATTAACTTTAACCAATTATATTATAATTCATGGATTTAACTATGTATATATACTTCATGCATCACGAAGTATTGTATTTCCCAACAATGAAGTCATATATATGGACTATTGATTAAAAATCAGTCTCCTAGTTTTTTAAATCTTCAATAAGACTAACTTTATCATATGGTTTCATATATTTAATTAAAGAATTCATGTTGCCATGTTGGGTTCTGGCCTGTGGATATATTTTTGTGTGTGTGAAGGGGAATGTACGTGGATTAGAAAGAGTCAACGTTTTGGTACATTTCTGTGGAGAGGAGGAGCTCTCTCAACTTACTCCTATATATATTACACATTACTCGCCAATACCCCTCTGTCACTTCATACACTTCCTATAATCTATATATATACATACACATATATATGCTTATATATATATATGATAAATACATATATGCTTACACATATTTAGTTATACATACATATGATGTTGCATATCACGCATAGGTTTGAGAGTGATGTTGGTTGTTGACAGAAGATAGAGAGCACTAAGGATGACATGCAAGTACATATACATATATATCATCACACCGCATGTGGATGTTAAAATATGTATAACAAATTCAAGAAAGAAAGAGAGAAAGAGAGGGAGAGGGAGAGAAAGAGCCTGCATCTTATCTTTTGTGCTCTCTATACTTCTGTCACCACCTTTATTTCTTCTTCTCTCTTACCTATATATGCACACATTCACATTTATGCATAATACTACATATGGGTACATATCACATAGGTGATTTATGTTTAGTGAACATTTACTTAATTTGTTGCCATATGTCATGTCGTGGTGTTATAACCAATGTTGTAATATATAACATTTCCAATACTTAATTGTCTAATGCAGTTTGTTTTTGAGATTCAAATAGTTTCATCATTATTTCCAACAGTACATTGCATTGTGAAATTTTCTTACAACTAAATTTTCTTATACTTCCTTTAATTCGTTTGGCAGGAGTTTCAAGAAGCTTCGGTGACATGGAAACAACAACAAACACGATGGCGCTGTCAAACATGATGGTCTTAACCAGGTCTTCTTAAGAGGTTAGATGGATGAAAATAGAGTAGAAGTTTTTAAATTGGATACAACGCATAAAGTCGAAGAAGAACAAAATATAAGGAAAAATCATGGAGTTTTCTTCTTTCAAAGCAAGAGGTTACAATTTACATATAATATATGGTTATACCTGAGTGGTCAAAAACCAAACCGTTACTTTTCGGTGAAGAAGAAGATTGAAATATTTACATAGACTATAGTAGACTACTATTATCTCGATTATTTATTTGTGTTTTTATGTTATAACTTATAATGTACTAATCATTTGCAACATGAAAACGCAAGTAGTGAGGCAATGGCAAATTTGTCTCCCTAGTCGTTCAGGGCATTCAAGAGCAAGCAGCACCTACAAGGTAAAAAAAAACGACTTCAATGAGGCCACTCAATACACTCTTCATAGTGGTAGATATATTCCGGAGGAACAATGTTTTGTTTACGGTCTCTAGTGTGACATACAATAATTTTCAACTTCACAGTTTTCTCACTTGTATATATATATATATAGATATTTTTTTTTGGTTGCATAATCTGCCCGAGATACAAAAAGCTCAGATACCTCGACTTCTTTTTTTATCTGTCAGGCCAAGATGTCCTCCCTTTCCGCATCAGCTATGTTCTCAGAACCTAGCTGTTGACTCGTTTTCAGAATCAATCATGTTGGCTCATTTCCCACGGCCTTGGAATTTCTCTTGGCATTAGAAGAAGAGTTGGAATTCTTGTCCATAGTATAAGGTTTCATCAATAGAGTTATCAATTGTTATGTGCACTGAGAGCCTATGTTTCTCTAGTTGTGTAAGGGTTGAGCATTAGTTAAGTTTTAGTCTCTATGGACTTTATTCAGATCCTGGAAACAAAACAAGAACAAAACTTGTAAAAACTAAGGAGGCCTGCTAATAGTCTAAGGGGGGTGTATTCAACTTGACATTTTAAGTGATTTGTGTAAAAGTTACAAATCCTATGTTATTCAATCATGAATTTTAAAAAGTCTCTTGAAATCCACTGTTATTGAAATGATGATTTTAAAATCTACTTTAAAATCCACTGTTATTCAAAACAGTTTGTGGATTTGGATTTTAATAAGTTGTAGGGATTTTGGAGGATTTGAGAGGATTTGTTTAGTTAAAAATACACAAATCCAAATCTCATGGTTTTAGGTGGGATTTCAAAGAATTTTACTATAAATCATATCAACTTCCCTAAAATCTATCAAAATTTCAAATTTTCTAAATCCCATCAAATCCTCCAAAATCATTATTTCAATACACCCCCTAAGATTTCTTCTGGGATATTTTTACACATAACCATGTAAAAATCGATCTCTGGATTCTAACAAAATAACAATATAATTGTTTAGTTGGTATAGTATTGTAGAGGCAACATGATTGATGGATGAAAATAGAGTACAAGTTCTAAATTTGGATACAGAGCCTAAGAGATTACATAGACTTAGATTGTTTGTTTGCGATTAGGCAAACAGCATATGCGTTTTCATATTATGATATACTAATCATCATAACATGAAAACTAAAACGCAAATATACAATCGCAGCCAAGGTTTTGTTCCATCAAATTACAAACACACTCGGTTAATATATAACTCTTGCTAACTCTCACACACAACAAAAGTCAGAGAAAAGAGTCTACAGAGCATGGACCGCTGATTCGATTTCACCGTCCTTTAAATCAGCGGTTTCTCTGAACGACTGGCTATGGAGATGCCTAGTGAAACTAGTTGTCGTGTCCAAGAAATATAGAATCGATGACATTATACAACAGCAGACAAACATCGGGATGGGCCCGAAGGTCCACAGAAAAAGCGGGAAGGAGAAGTAAAAAGACCGCAATCCAAGAGACCAGAAGTAGCTAGCTCGGTTCAGGTTTCTAGACACGTACTCACAGTGTTCTCTTTTCCCTCTCGAGACAGGCACTGTGACTAGGAAACTTACGTGAGCATAGTACCTGATTGATTGGACGTTGCAGAGAAAGGCCATGAGGAAGCAGATCAGGATCGCAAAGTTCTTGATTGATGCTAAGAGAGGGCTTCTGCTCCCATATACAAGACTTGTCGGCTTGGATTTTGAATCTGAAGAGTTGCTTATAAAGACGCCTATGATGGAACATAGAGTGATTGCTGCTGTGGCTAAAAGGGTTGATGCCATTATGTTGTTCCGGATTGTTTGAACAGCCAAGACACCGTTTTTCATTGGCTCCTGCAAATAGCAATAATTAAACTTATGTCATCTTAATGAACAGACAGACACATGACATGACTGTGTTCTTATGTTTCTCATGTCTATGACACTGTTCCTATCTAATAGAAGCCATTAACTAGCTTCAAGATTCTAGCTGCGATGCATTGATTTACCAAGTACAAGAAAAAGCAAGAGTTCTTGAAAATGATAAAGCTTCCAAGCACCATCTACTTCAACATTGACCATACTTATTGCAGATTCAAATCTAACAACGTCATTTGACAGCTGAAACACTCGAATTCTCCTAACCTCATCATCCTTACTCATAAACCCTTGCTCAATTTTGCTATATGATAAATTCAGGACAAGAAAAAAGCATTTCCCTTTTTCTCTAATTTCATAACAGATCCTTAAGAATCTCAATACCCAATTCCTAAAATCACCGAACAAAGAAGCCCCATTGCCAAAAACCTCGCCTTTAAAATCCAAAATCCCAAACGATTCTGACAACATAAACCCTAATCTAGACCCCCAAAATCTCCAGAATCAGAAAATACCAAAACAATAGAAAGGGAGAGTGGGAAGAAAGAAACGCACAGTCATCATAGAGAAGACCCATTGTCGTCTAGATTCAGCGTTGAGAGAGATAACAGTAAGCTTGGGACGGTGAAATATAGCGTAGACTAGCCAGACATGGTAAGCTACCATCACAACGAGACCCGCTGGCACAAGCACTAAATCCAAAGATTCCTCCTTCCACATTTCTACTTCACCGCAAATCTACTCGATAATTCGTACTGTTCTTTCCCTGATCGGAAAAAGATCCGATGCCGGACAAAAAAAAAGATTTTGGACAGAGACAAAGTTTGAGACGAACAAGGCAGTGACAGCTAAAAAAACACAGAGCTTTACCTTTGACTTTGAGAACGAATTTCTTAAGGTTTCATTCTCACACGTGTTAAGTTAACAAACTCTAGAGGAGACTATCGAATTGTCACACGTGTTAACCATTAACAGACAAATTCAAAAGTCCAAACTAAACCGGTTTATATTTAATGGGCCTTAAAGATGGGCCGGATAAGTTTTATAAAGCGTGTGAGAGAGACTGGAGATTTCGTGCGTAATTTTAACCCAAAAAGAAAGATAAAATAAGAAAAAATCTTCGAGGGAACATTTCCAGAAACCCTAACTTCAACGGGAACCCAAAAATCAGAATCTCCAGATCGAGAGAGAGAGAGAGAGAGCAAAAGCAAAAAAAAAAATCACATCCGAATTCAATTCTATTTTAAGATTCTGGGTTCGTTTTGGAATGTAGTGTGAATAAAACTAGGGTTGTAAATTTCTCTTTCTCAAGGCGTCAAATTAAGTAATGTCAAGTGACCAAAGAGAAGGTTCGCAGGAGACGACGACAACTACGACGACGGTGGAAGGTAACGGAACAATTGGAGGTAATAATAATAATTCACATCCTTCGACAATGGTGAGAGCTACATCTACGGTGGTTTCTTGCCAGAGACTGAGGCTTAACCCTAACAACGAGCATAGACCGGATAGTTACGAAGATCTGCAGCTTGATTTCCCAAACTCGATTTACTCTAGTCTTGAGAAGTACTTGCCTCCTAATATGCTTGTCTCCAATCGCGATGAGAAAGTTAAATTCATGACTGACATTATGCTTAGGCATCTTCCTCATGGAGAGCGTTCCAGAGTAAGTTCTAGATTTAGACTCTTTAGTTTCTGAATTTTGTGTGTGTTGATGAGATTTGGGAATTGCTTTTTGAAGTTCCTTTAGTTCGACCCACTTTGGTTAGTTTTGATTTACATCTCACTTTAGTTAAAGTGTTAATAGAAAGTTCGATTTGGTTTGGTGTAGATTGAATTGAGCATATGAATTTTACTTAAGTAGGTTTTTTTTTGCTGATGCTACAGGCTCAAAGGCACAGGGAGTATAGGCAGAAGATAATATCAAATTATCAGGTGTGAATCCTGTTCCATATTGTTCTGTTCCAGTCATCAGTTTAGTATTTTGATGTGTTTTCCTACTGCAGCCACTTCACAAGGAGTTGTATACTCTAGTTCCCACAGTCTGCTTTGTTCCCAGTTTCTTAACGGCGATTAATGATAACACAGAGGAAAGCTTCAGAAACATTATATCTGAACCATCTCCTGGTGTATTTGTCTTTGATATGCTCCAGCCTAGCTTTTGCGAGTTGATGCTATCCGAGGTATTGTTGGATCCTTTTTCTTTTTTTGGTTTTTTCTATCCTTTTCCGTTACCTTTTATATTTTGTTCATGTGCCAATTGTTTAACTATGCAGATAGACAATTTTGAAAGGTGGGTAGGTGAGACCAAATTCCGGATAATGAGACCAAACACCATGAATAAATATGGTGCTGTGCTTGACGACTTTGGTCTTGATACCATGCTTGACAAACTCATGGAGGGTTTTATTCGTCCCATTTCCAAAGGCAAAAAAACTAAAATTAAATCCACTACAGAGACTATTATTACTCGAAAGTCCATTTATATGTTACAGTGTTATCTAAATAAGCTACTTAACATCTTTTGTTTTGTAGTATTCTTCAATGATGTGGGTGGAGCGACTCTGGATTCTCACCATGGTTTTGTTGTTGAATATGGTAAAGATAGGGATGTTGATTTAGGTGAGACTCTTCGACAGATCCTGCATAATTTTCACATGTCCTGATTAGTTGTCCTAAATGCAGATATACTCCAATTCCCAAGTATATTTTTGGTTGAATATAATTAGATCTTATAAATTTTTGCAGGCTTTCATGTGGATGATTCAGAAGTAACGCTGAATGTTTGTTTGGGTAAAGAATTTGTGGGAGGAGAGCTATTTTTCCGAGGCACGCGGTGTGAAAAACATGTGAACACAGCAACAAAGACAGATGTATGCTATTTTTTTTTATCTGTTACTTTCTTGTCTTCTTACAATTCCATATATGGCTGATGGCTAATTTCAATTTCTGCTTGTTTGCGAAAGCAGGAAATATATGATTATCATCATATGCCAGGACAAGCTGTACTCCACCGTGGGCGCCACCGCCATGGTGCCAGAGCCACAACATCCGGGCATCGGGTCAATATGCTTCTATGGTGCAGAAGGTAAATAACAACTGAATTTTGCCTCTGGACTGCTTTACATTTTCCTTGCTTATGAATTTTGTTGTTTCTTATTTTTTTTCTTGCGTGTTTTCAAATGCAGCTCTGTGTTTAGAGAGCTCAAAACTCATCAGAAGGAATTCTCCAGCTGGTGTGGAGAGTGCTTTTGTGAAAAGAGAGAGGAGAAAGTGCGGTCGATTGATGCTCTAAGAAAGGTAAGCTTTTGAATAATCAAGCTTAGAGCCGTATGTTTACTGCAATGGTCGATGATTATATGTTCTCCATTGCTATTGCAGAAATTGTTTAAAGCAGCACGTCAAACCCAAGCTTGATGAACACTAATAAGATAAGTAATAACCTATATTGGATGACTTTAGAATCCGAGATCAAGCCTTGAAGAACTGCTCCTGTTTTAAGCTGACTTAAAACTGAGCCAATGTAGAAATCATTTGAAGTATATGGGTCTCTGTTTATCGTTTCTCGACTCTTTGATAATTATGTACATGAAATCTAGTCTCAAACTTCACCTGTACCACAAGGAGTTATATTTTTATCCGATTTTTTGTTGTCTTTTTAGTTTAAGAAAGAATTGGTGTTATCTAACTGAATTTGGTGATGCTCTGCTCTCTTAAAACTTCCTTATTCGGTTTGACCAAAAAAAAACTTCCTTATTCGTTGCTCTACTGTGTTGTTCTCTTCATCGATGGCTAGAGCCACAAATAAGGGATTTTGGATTATGTTAGTAGTCTCTGTTGAATAGTGAGGAGGATAATTAGGGCCATTTGCACATTGTACTAAATAATGGAAGAGAGAAGAAAAGATTTGAAGGTGTTTTGTTCCTGTCTAGTTATTTCATGGCAAGACAAATCGAAATTGGTTGTGAAACGGTACTACCAACCCAATTTAGTTGACTTTAAGGCTATTCATTATGGATCTGTTATTTATGTCTCTTTTATACTCTTACACATTCATTTTTCTCACCAAATTCAGTTATGTTTGTTTTTCTCGGGTTTCTTGGTATCCTTTTGACGATCTATGTTGATACGATGTTTATATGATCATACCAAATAAATTGAGCTTTCTTTAGCGATGTAGATGAAAGCACAATCTGTTCTTCTTCATTATATTATAAAATCAATAAGAATGATTATTATAGGGGTCTGGTTGAAATCTTTTTAAAGATTTGATGTCTAGGTGTGTGCCTAAGTCGTTGAAAACACAACTAATTTATCTTCATTCTACAGATCTTCTCAATGTTAATCTCTGAGTTCAATAAAGGATTCTTTAGGATCTGACTGAATTTTTCTTCAAAGATTTGATGTTTAGGTGTTTTATTTTTGCCAGTTAGTTATTGATATTTGGTGATCTGATGATTGTGTTGTTAGTTCTGTGTTTCAGTTTTGATCCTTACTATTTTCTTTTGGATTCTGAAATTGGAATAATTTTGAAACTAGTCTGTTTTCAATATGATATTACTGAAGTTGGAATATTTTTGAAACTAGTCTGTTTTAAGTAATTAAAAAAAAAAAAGTTGGAATGTTTTGATTAGATTATAAAAAAAAAACTGAGAATTTTCATATCGTGGGATGAACAAAATTGAGAATCTTGCATGTGTACCTCTTTAGGGCCACTAGAAGAAAAAGATTAGAGAGAGTACAAGAGTACAAATTATTTAAATGATTGCTAAAAAAAATTATTTAAAACAGACTAGTTTCATAATCACATTAGAAATTAGGTCAAGTTATATAATGTAACATTTTATTTTTGAGAAGATGCCATAGTTTTTGTTTATTTAGTTATATAAGCTAATGGATGGTACATTAACATTTGGTTGCAGCCGTTTTGTTGGAATCTATTTACATGAACATGAACAAGAACAAGAACAAGTTAACTGAATAAACGGTGGTTAGTGCTCCTTGCATGTATATTTTATTAGTAGACTTAATTAGTCAAATTATTATTGGGTTTTCCACATTCAAGACAAGATGCCTAATTGTGAGGTAGATCACATGCTATTCGATTCCATTTAACTCATTATTACCTATAAGCATAATCAAATATAATGATAATTCAAAAACGATGAAAAAATTGTCCTCCAAAATGTATCAAATCTAACCATAACCATAATATACTATCATTCTTAAACCCAAAAAAAATTGGACTCGTACTCTTAAGATATAAGTAAACTTACATGTATATATCAACGTTAGAAGGAAATTTTTTGATTAAATTGTGATTTGTATTACTGTTTGTCAATCGTTTCACAACCCAAATTCAAGTTTTGTTTGTGTAGTTGTATGAATTGTAGATGACATAAACCGACACAAAAATTTTGACATTAAACATGAGTGGGAACTAGTACCAATACCAATACATACATATCTAGAGGTCACATAAACATTCAACCTCCGAATCGTATTATTATAGTCAAATGATCATCTTATATATCAGAGCATTATTCATAATCATTAATTGTAAACAACTTATAGTGGTCCACTTGAAGAAATGACGTATCATCTGTTTTTTCCCTAATCATCCATTTCATATTTTATTGTGACTTATGATTATTTTTTTCTGTATTTTTAAATCTCAAGCCACCACCACACTTTAGTATAAAAGCAATCTTGATGTGCTTATCAAACTTCAAAAAGAGAAGAGCCCAAGAAGAAGAAGAAGAATGGGGAAAGTAGTATCAGAGAAGATGAAGCTTGTTGTGGCATTGATCACACTTCAGTTCTGTTTTGCAGGCTTCCACATTGTCTCAAGGGTTGCTCTTAACATTGGTGTCAGCAAAGTTGTGTACCCTGTTTATAGGAATATCCTTGCCCTTATCCTCATAGGTCCATTCGCTTACTTCTTCGAAAAGTAAGTCCCCATCTCTCCCAGTTACCTTTGTGTAACTTACTAAATTTAGAAACTTTTTCCCTTTGATCTCATCTGAAGTTTTGGGTAGTTTCTGAATGTTTGTTTCCTTTTTGGGATAAGATCTCAAGTTTATATCTTTTTATCTTTTGGTTGTTAGTATTCTTAACAATGCTTTGTATATCAACAGGAAGGAAAGGCCTCCACTCACATTCTCATTACTGGCTCAGTTCTTCTTCTTGGCACTCATAGGGTAAAAAGCTTAACCAGAGAAGACAATAATAGCAACTGGTTCCTTAATTCTTAAATCAATGATTATAATTCTGAAACTCTGTTTGTTTGTCTTCAACATCAGAATCACAGCCAACCAAGGATTCTACCTATTGGGACTTTACTATGCAACTCCAACGTTTGCTTCCGCAATGCAGAACTCTGTTCCTGCCATCACTTTCATCATGGCTTGTACCCTAAGGTACCTAACAACCACTTCTTTCATGGAAAGTGTACTAATCATTTTCTTGTTGCGCATCTAACATTGATCTAATCATTTTCTTGTTGCGCATCTAACATTGATCTTCCGATGTGAATACAAGGCTAGAGCACATAGACCTGGTCAGGAAACATGGTGTGGCCAAAGTATTGGGAACCATTGTGAGCATCGGTGGAGCCACCGTGATCACATTGTACAGAGGATTTCCGATCTTTGACAAGAGCATTAACATGCAAGAAGAGGAAATCGGATCTGACAAACCACAGAACTGGAAACTAGGATGGCTATACTTAATGGGACATTGTCTATCATGGGCTGGTTGGATGGTTCTTCAAGCTCCTGTTCTAAAGCAATACCCGGCAAAGCTCACTTTAACATCGTTCACATGTTTCTTCGGCCTGATTCAGTTTCTAGTCATTGCTTTGTTTGTGGAAACTGATCTCAATAACTGGATCATCGCCTCTTGGGAAGAGCTCTTCACCATCCTATACGCTGTAAGCTCCTCTCTCTCTCCCTCTTCTTCATTTTCCCTGATTTGAATCAATGAACTCCACTAAAGGAAGTTTTCTTTGGCCGTGCTTACAGGGAATAATAGCTTCCGGGTTAGTGGTTTATCTTCAGACATGGTGTATCTACAAAAGTGGTCCAGTCTTTGTAGCTGTCTTCCAGCCACTCCAGACACTTCTTGTTGCTGCAATGGCGTTTCTTATTCTTGGTGATCAGTTATACTCCGGAAGGTAAGCATTGCAAACAGTAATATCATGTTATTCTTCCTTTGAATTACTCGATTTAATTCATATCTTTCATTTGCAGGATTGTTGGTGCAGTGTTCATAATGTTAGGGCTCTACTTAGTTCTTTGGGGCAAAAACGAAGAAAGAAAACAAGTACTTGAAGAGAGTCAACAAGATCCAGAGTCACTAACCAAACATCTACTTGAGGCACAACACAAGAAGACTAATTCTGAATCTGCAGTGTAAAAAAGGTTGGAAACACTTTTGCAAACACAACGCAATGCTTCTCTGTACATACACACACAAGAACTTGGCCAACACACACAGGCTCCTCAAGTGGGTCTCTCATACAATGGCTGCTATTCTAGTCGTTTACTTTTGAGTTGTAATCAAAATTGGGTTGCAATTAATTTCTGAATAAATGGAAAGATGATAACATTTAATTTCAAAGTTGACAATATAGAAGCAAAGAGTTAATGCATGTTGTGATCTGGTCTGGTTGGAGAAAGACCAATGTGCTGGAGAAACTCATGTTTCATGCAACTGTGTACTGTCTTAAGCTTTCATACAATGAATCCATAACGTGGTCTGCATTTTACAACAATGTTTCGTCTTACTTGGGTAGTTGGATTATATGACTTTTTGCCTAGAACGCAATAAAAAAAAACTGGGCAACATCTAAAAAAACAAAAAAAAAAAAGAAAGAATTGGATGACATTGTAATGAGTTCTTTTGTATTAAGCGGCAATGTTTGACTGTGTTGTTTCTCTTCAAGTCTTTGCATAGTCTGTCCTGATGAGTTACCACAAACGAAGCCTTTCGTCAAAAAATACTACATGCTGTATTTTCTGGTTTTTCGTCTCTTTGTTCACACCTGTATCTGTAAGTCTGAACTGTTTGTAACATAGTCGTGAGTCGTGACATAAGTAACCAATACAATACCATTCTGGCAAGTCTTATTTTTTAGTTTCTGTAACATCCAGTATCTATCTAATCAAAATTGCTCTCTTCCCATTTAGATAGGCCACTAAGATTGCTCTTCGGTCAAAATGGTTATTTTCGTTTTCAAATTAACTCGGTCATATTTCAAAAAGCAAATTTTATTCGGCTAAAGCCTCTAATCGTTTTCGATGTAATATTTTAGGATCCAATGTTTTATTGAGATGTTTAAAATTTGACTTAGGAGAGCTCATGGCTTCAATACTTTCTTTTACACGACTTGATTCTGGATGACATTATAAATAAAGAAATACAAATTCATGGAGTAGATAAGCTTCCTCGATATGCTTTCTTAAAAACAGTTTCATCATCCTGAAGAGATAAGAAGTGAGGTGAATTGACGTTTTTGCTTCTATTATATTCACAAGTTGTTGTTGTAATAATGTCCGATCATTATAAAATATGACTGGATTATATTTGTTCTTTTCTTGCTAGGTTACGGACAAGAGGTGATGCAAACACAGTACTTGTTGAGACAAGAATAGTCTTCAAAGACTGAGAAGCTCGTTCCTATCATGAAGATTTCAGACTTCAATTGATGTTTGTTATATGTAAGTTCAAGTCTTTTCATATTTTTTTTTCTTAACTAGGTTGATTGAATGTTCTATCTCTATTTCTCTTTCATAATAATGCAAAAAGTATTTTGTGATTTGAAACACTCTTGGCTGGTTTCGGATCTGATCTTGTAGTGGAAACAGAGTTAATTACTAATTTTGTTTAGCTGTAATTTTTTCTTGTTCTTTACTGCATATATATATTTTGGTCATCAATTGAATTAGATTATAGAAACAGGAGTAATATCTTAAACCTTAACATGAAAAACCGGGAAAAAACATCAAACCCCAAGAAGAAATTTGGCAAAACTATTTCTTCTTCTTCATCTTATATTCTTATTAATAAACCATTTATTATTTAAGAAGGGTTGTCTTTCATTTTTAACTAATACTGTATTGTATGTTGTTTCTCCTAACGGTTAGTAACATTCGAAATCCAGCCATTATTGAAATCAATGAAGACCGCAGTTTACTTTTGCTTTTTTTTTTTTTTGAAAAAAATTGAGCATAGATCAAATTCAGAACACTCCACGCTATATTGGTCAGGTCACACACCATTAATACTACGATAAAGTTTTGATTAGTTCGATTGATTTTTGGTATCTTTCATGTAACAAGTGAACATATTATATATGTGTGAGATTCATGAAGATGACTGAGACTGTGCTTTGTGTACTTACATTGTAAAGATTCCTCAAAAACCAGAAAAATCAAATTTTAATTCACAAAAACAGACAAAAATAGTTTAGGATCCTCAAGAGTCAATGATCATCCAGATAGGATGCTAATTTTGTGACCCATGATCAAATATTTGAGAGTCCCAGTAAGGCAGTAATCGAAGTTCTGATTCTACTCATACCGTTTGACAATTATAACAAAACTAATCAATATATGAAACAAAAAGGAGAAACCTTTGATATCAAGTCACTAGAAAGAAATACAATCCCACTAAACCACAAATAAAACCACTTCGCTGCAATAGCACATGGGGAAACAAAAGGGAGTCTAAGTTCAAACCATTGCGCAAACACAAAACATGATAAAAGAAGAAGAAGAAGCAAAGCTTAAGATAGAGCAAGAGGAATGTTCTCGGACCTGTTTTGAAAGAAACTACCACACTACCTCACAGTGACGATGTCATCAATCTTCATAATCATCCTTACACATTCAGTTGCTAGAGTGATTGCACTGGTACTCACAAGTAGGGGTTGAACAACGTTTTCCTCCAAGATGTTAGTGATTTGTCCTTTCCTCACATTGATACCGGCGTTGATTTCTCCTTGAGCATGCTTGTTCCTGAGTTCAGTCACAATAGCGATAGGGTTCAACCCTGCATTCTCGGCCAGAGTGTATGGAATGACCTCAAGAGCTTCAGCGAAAGACTTCACACAGTAACCTTCCATACCATGGAGCACCTTAGCCCAAGCACCAAGCTGCCTTGAGAGCTCAATCTCTGGTGCACCACCTCCTGCAATCAAGAACCTCTTGCTCACCAAACACCTAACCACACATAACGCATCATGTAAACTCCTTTCAGCTTCATCTAGAACAAGCTGGTTGGAGCCACGGACAAGAACAGATGTAGTTCTCCCCATGTCTTTGATTCCAGTGATCTTCAAAATCTTTCCATCTCCAAGGGAGGCCTCTTCAACAAGATCAGCATGACCAAGCTTCTCAGCTCTGAAATGTTCAATATTAGCGATTGGAAGGCAGTTCAATGTCTTGGTGATGAATTCAATCTCATCTCTCTCAACATCCTTGATAACCATGATTTTAGCTTTGGCCAAATAGTGAAGTGATAAATCAGTGACAGCATCCCTCAAAATACTCTTCTGGATAAGCAACACATTGCAACCAGTTGCTTTAATCTTCTTAATCATCCCCAAGATGTAGTTCCTCTCCTCTTTCAAGATCCTATCCATCTGAGTATAGTCAGAGACAACAATACTCTGCTCAATGTCAGTCTTGGGAGGTGAGATCTGAAACTGAATCACAGCGATCTTAGCATTCTCAACACGAGTCGGTCCACCAGCAGCACGACTAACCTTCTTGTCAAAAACCAAACCATTCACAGTATGTGTATCATCAACAGTCCCACCAAGCTTCTTAACAATCTTAATATCACGCAAATCAACAATCTCAGGCTTCTCCGGATCTATAACAGAGAGAACCGCATCTACAGCTAAAGGAGCAAGCAATGTAGAGTACTGACTAACAACCTTACTGTTAAGAGACGTGCTCGCAGATTTAACAAGTGAATCTCTATCAGTGAGCTCAACAGGAACAGCCATGGCTGTTAAAATATCAATTGCCTTACCACAAGCCTTGTGAAGCGAATCTGAGATCACAGTAGGGTGGATCCCGTTTGTGAGAAGAGATTGACACTCCTTGAGAAGCGCACCGGCGATTACAACGACGGTGGTGGTACCATCTCCGGCGGCTGAGTCTTGCGATTTAGAAAGCTCGACCAACATCTTCGCGGCTGGCTGCAAAACCTCCATCTTGTTGAGGATCGTAGCTCCGTCGTTTGTTATGATAACCTCACCGTTGGCAGTGGAAATCATCTTGTCCATACCTTTAGGACCCAAACTCGTACGGACGGCGTCAGAGACGGCGCGAGCAGAGTTGATGTTGGCGAATCTGATATCTTCTCTACGTTTGTTGTCTACGAACGACTCAGCTTTAGATCCACGGGGCTTCGATGCCATCGGTGCTGCTACCGCCGCCATTTCTTGCTAATAATAACAGAGAGAGATCGAGATTTCGGGTTTATGATTACTACGGGAAAATGATGTGGAGTCGATGAACAAAAAAAGAGAACCCTAGATGGAGCGACGAGAGAGACTGTTCGAAAAATGCAAAAGAGAGAAGATAATTAAAAAATTCAAAAAATAACTAGGTTTAGTACAAATGGGCCTGATTCAAAATTGTTTTCTATTGGACCACAAATTTTACAGGATCCGCGTGTTTCTAAAGACGGGTCGAATATACTGGGTCCGTTTGATATACTAAACGCGGATCTTGTTTATTTTTTTCAATCGGATCTTTTAATTAAAGGGTGAATTAGGTGTATAACCAAAATCAATAATATAATTAAGAATATAGCAGTCTATTTGAAGAAATTAGAAGAACAGGAGTGAGGGTATACAAAATTACTATTTTGGTGTTTTAGGGATAGGGGTGATGGTGGTGGCCGGAGGCCGGCGACCGGCGACCGGAGAGAGTAGCCGGCGATAGTGGCCGGAGTCCGGTGGTGGTGGCCGGATTCCGACGATAGTGGCCGGAAATGAGGGTCGCCGGAGGTGGTCGCCGGAGAGTGGCCGAAGTCCAGCGGTGGTGGCTGGAGTCCGGCGGTGGTGACCGGAAATGATGGTCGCCGGAGGTGCTGGTGGTGTTGGCCGCGGTGGCCGGAACCCGGCGGTGGTGGCCGGAACCCGGCGGTGGTGGCCGGAGTCCGGTGGTGGTGGCCGGAGTCCGGTGGTGGTGGCCGGAACCCGGCGGTGTTGGCCGGAGTCTTATGGTGGTGGCCGGAGGTGAGGGTCGCCGGAGGTTGTCGCCGGAGGTGCTGGTGGTGTTGGCTGCCGGAAGTTGTGATAGGGGTAGGGAGTGGTGGTTGAAGGGTGTGGGGATTGTGGTGGTAGGGGGTGGGGATAGTGGTGGTGAATGGTGGTGATAAGGATAATATGGTATATATTATAGTTTATACAGAGAATATTACTTTAGTATGGTTAGAATAGTTAGTTGGTGAAATATAGTTTTTTTGTTGGTTATAGAGTCCAATTCCCCTTAATTAAATTCCAATAGTACAATTATATCCTTTCCAATTTCAATTAAGTGTCTCTAATACAACTAATCCAATGGGAGAATCTATGTAATAAGTGACAACACTTTGGACATTTCTCAATTTCTACTTCTCTTTAAGAAGATTCTTGTTAAAAAATTACTAGGTAATAGTCCGCGCATATGCGCGGATTGATGTATTAGTTATGTTAATTAACTTTAATTAATTTAATAATTATAAAGTATGCCAATACTATTAGAAATATCCCTCTCACTTATCCATTTTCAAAAATATCTATTTTTAAATATGCAAAATTATAAAGTTTTATAAGATTTATAAGATATTTCTATATAATACCTACTACTTATAGATTCGATCCAAATATTTATAAGGTTTTGAAAGGTTTTTATTTTTTAAAAGGTATTTATAAAGTATATATAAAATTTTACACACACACATATATATATATATAGGTAATTTATGTATATTTTTCTAAGAATACACATATTTCAGTTTTTCTTGGCATTTTTAATAAAGTTTTAAAAAGGCGTATTTTTCAAAAGTGGTATTAGAAAAGAGATTTGAAATTCTATACAAATAAATTTCAAAAATTCAATATTTATTTATTCAAATCATTACAATATCAAATTATATAAAGTATTTCAATATAACTATACATACATATTTCTCGATTTTTTTTTTATTGTTCAGATTGCATAAAAGGCCCCTTTATGAGAAAATGTTAGAAATACCATTTGTTGATACCCCTTTTCAAAAGTACCAATTTTTTGGTCATTTTCATTTTTGTCCTCTTTCACACAATTATAATGTGTTAAATTAACTTCTAGATTTTTTTTATAATTTGGATTCTCTATTTTAGATGTAGGATATAGTTTTAAGGGGATAAAGTTTAGTATTTGGAATTTAGGGTTAAAATTTAGTTATGTTGTATCTTAAAAAGAGTATTATTGAAAATGAACAACAAAAATGGTATTTTTGCAAAAAGGTATAGTAAAAAAGGTATTTATGCAAATGCCCCTAGTTTTGTTTGATATTTTTGACTATTCAAGGTAAAACAAATACTGTATATTGTACATAATAAAATTAGTATATATTATGATATTCAAAAATTCATTTTAAGTTGTTCATATAAACTAATACATAAACTAAAGAGTTAAATAATTAAAATACAAATCAGTTTAAGTTGTTTATATAAATTAAATACATTCCATATAAAATCATATGAAGTGCTACATAAACTAAAGAGTTAAATAATTAAAATCTAAATCAATTTAAGTTGTTTATATAAATTAAGTACATTCCCTATAAAATCATATGAAGTGCAGTCAAAAGCTTTAAAAAAATTCCACAGACTAATTTTATCTTTAATTTCTTTTATATTCTACTTAATTTAAATTATATTGTTAGGTCTAATTCTAATGATTTCTCTTTGTAGTACAACTGGATTGGAAATGGAATATCAAATCTTCTTTCATATAGAAAAATCATTAAATTACAAACTTGAAGTAAATAAAAATAATAATGATCTTTGTACAATTATATGTTGGATCACAATAAATAAATATAATGATGAGTATACTTAAAAAATGTATCAAAATTTTTTGGGAGGTAAGAGAGAATTAAGGAAAATTAATTTAATAATTTCAAACATTGCATACTTTTGTTACAAATAAAATAAATATGTAAGAAATAATCAAACATCTAGACAAAGAATAGAGATGATTTCTTTAGCTTGATTACCTTTACTGTGCAATCATCAAAATTAATATTTTTTTGAATCTACATGATAAGTTTTTTTTGTATAGCCATCAAATTTTTATTACACATATGTAATAAAATTAAAATAATAAGAAAACAAAGAAGGAAGGAAGCAATACATAAAACAAAAAAAAATGAAAACTCAATATAAGATATATCCAACTAAGTATATAAATAAATACTTACAATGAGTTGTAAAAAAACACTTACAATGAGTTTTCAACCCATGCAAAAACATAAACCAAACAAAGAAAATATTTAGAATTTGACATATGGTGGAGGAGGATATGAGAATCATTATTTATAGGATTTGAAGTAATAGAAGTTATATTTCTAAAATAATTTAATTAGGGGAGTTACAATTATAATTGATAGTGTGTTTAATTGAAAATAAATGTAGGAAAACAATAGTCAATTCACAATTTATGTAATTTCAATTACAATTTAGTAGTAAACAGTGAATTTAAAGTATGAATTTATGTATCTGATTAAATGAGTTAAATTTTTAGTTTAATTAAAAAGAAGTATTATATTTTAAAACATTAAAGAGTAAATTGACCAATAAAGAGAGAGGGAAACCTTAGTATATATATATATATATATATATATGTAAAAATGAATATTTACTATGAGATAAACTAATGCATAAACTAAAGAGTTAAATACTGAAAAAAACTAAAGAGTCAAATAATTAAAATCCAAATTATTTTGTATGTAACATATTAAATATATTCGCTATGAAATCATATGAAGTGAATCAAAAGCTTCATATAATTATATGTTGGATCACAAGAACTAAATATAATGATGAGTATACTAAAAATGTTCATTACAATTTTTTGGAGGTAAGAGAGAATTAAAGAAAATTAATTTATTAATTGTATTACGATAGTTTATTTTATTAAAACATTGCATACTTTTACAAATAAAATAAATATGTAAGAAATAATCATATATCTAGATAAAGAATAAAAGTGATTTCTTTAGTTTGATTATCTTATTGTGCAATGATCAAAATTAATAATTTTTAGAATCTGCATGATAATTTTTTTTGTATAGCCATCAAATTTTTATTATACATATGTAATGTAAATTTTTATTCTCATATGTAATGTAAATTTTTTATTATCATATGTAATTTGAAATAAAAAATAATAAAAAAACAAAGAAGGAAGGATTTAATGTATAAAACAAAGAAATAAAATTGAAAACACAATAAAAGATATATCCAACAAAGTATATAATTAAAAACTTACAATGAGTTGTTAAAAAACACTTACAATGAGTTTTCAAACCATGCAAAAACATAAACAAAAAAAAAGTATTTAGAATTTGAAATATGGTGGAGGAGGATATGAGAATGGTTATTTATAGGATTTGTGGTGATAGAAGTTATATTTCAAAAATAATTTAATTATAGGAGTTACAATTATAATGAGAATTTGTTAAAAATGCCCCCTTTGATACACCCCTTTTAAAAAATACCCTTTTTTTGGCCATTTTTATTTTTGCCTCTTTTAATTTTTAATGACCATTTTACCCTTAGATAAAAATTTATTTATTCAATAAAAAGAAAAACAAAATTTTCCCGCCAAAAAATTTCCGACATATTTTCCCGCCAAAAAATTTTCGAAAAAATTTTCCCGCCAAAATTTTTTTTGTCAAAAAATTTTTGATAAAAAATTTCGACAAAAAAAATTTTCCGCCAAAATTTTTCCCGCCAAAAAAAATTTACAAGGTTTTTAAAAGGTTTTATAAGGTTTCTACCTTATAAAAGCCTTATAAACACCTTGTAAAGGCTTTTACAAGATTTTTTAAAGAGTTTTAAAAAGTTTTTTAAACAACTTGTAAACGCTTTTACAAGATTTTTAAAAGGTTTTAAAAGGTTTTTAAAAGGTTTTAAAAGGTTTTTAAAAGGTTTTTAAAAGGTTTTCAAATGGTTTTTAAAAAGATTTTTAAAAGGTTTTTAAACACCTTGTAAACGCTTTTACAATGTTTTTAAAAACCTTGTAAAAGTTTTTACAAGATTTTTAAAAGGGTATTAAAAGGTTTTTAAACACCTTGTAAATGCTTTTAAAAAGTTTTTAAAAGCGTTTACAAGGTGTTTAAAAACCTTTTAAAAGCATTTACAAGCTTTTTAAAAGCATTTACAAGGTTTTTAAAAGCATTTACAATGTGCTTAAAAACCTTTTAAAAACCTTGTAAACACTTTTAAAAGTTTTTTAAAAGCGTTTATAATGTTTTTAAAAGGTATAAATTTCAATATTTTTGGCGGGAAAAATTTTCGATTTTGGCAGGAAAAAAAAATTTTGGCGGGAAAATTTTTTTGGCGGGGAAATATATTCGATTTTGATGACTGTACATTCTTGCTGTCACTCAAAAAAGGGTAATTTGGTCATTTTGTATATAAAGAGGGGTAGTTTTAAAAATGGTCAACATGAAGGGGTATTTTTAAAAAGGGGTATAGAAAAAGGGGCGTTTTTGAGAATGCCCCAATTATAATTGATAGTGTGTTTAATTGAAATGAATGGAGGAAAACAATAGTCAGTTCACAATTTATTTAATTTCAGTTACAAATTAGTAGTAAATAGTGAAATTAAATGTGTTGAATTTTAAGTTTAATTAATAATAAATATTATATTTTAAAATATTAAATATCAAAATTGACCAATAAAGAGAGAGTGAAAGCTTACTTTTATATATATGATTATAATAGTTAATCACAAAAAGTAGTAATACATTTATTGTTTCTTTAACAAAAAAAAAACATTTTATTATTGATTTTTCTCTTTTTCTTTGGACAAACCCATTTATTGCTTCCTCAGTTTTTATTACTTGTCATTTAAGATTGTTTCACACAAATTAAGAAAACCATTAATATTTTTATTTTATTCTTTTTTAATATATTTTCTATTTTTTTTATTGGTCAAAACATTAAAACAGTTGGATAAAATTGGAATTTTTATCAAACATTTGCATTATAAATCTAAAACGACAATTATTATGAAACAAAATTTTAACTCTAGTGATAAGTAATAAAAGACGGAAGGAGTAATGATTTATAAATATATTTTCTTCTTAATATCTCTTAAATATGAAATGAAGCATCATTTTTGCAAACTCTTACTATTAATTAGTTTGGTTTAACTTGTTTGTATCTGAGCTAGATATGTCTTTTTTTTTGTCATGTGATGATATTGATAAAACCAGGTGGAATACAAGGTGAAATACAATTTAAGCTGGCGGAAGATAAGTGGGGGATATTGGTTTGAGATTTGAATAGAGTTTTAAAGATTTTAGATGTTATGTAGAATCTGTTGTTATTAGAACAAGACTTTGTTAAACTCTGTTAAAGTTTAGTGTTATTAGTTTGTGATTTGTAAAAAGTCATTTAAAATCTTAAAAAATTTGGGTTATTGGATTCAGACTTTTATAAAGTCATTAAAAGTTTTGTGTTATTCAGTTAAAACAAAAGAATCTAGGATTGTTAATGAGTTCAATTATTATGTTATTGGTTCATGATTTTAAAAACTTTCTTTAGAAAATAAAGTCATGGAAAGTATCACAAAAATACAGGGATTGTTTGGAGACTTTACAAGATTTTAGAAAACTAATCCACAAAACTCTTTATCAATCTTCAACAATCATTCACTTATTCACTTTTAATGATTTTATCGAACTCTTAAAATTTTCTCAGAGTCTAAAATCCAAAAGAAGGAGGCAAATGCCGCAGATAATTAAAAATCTCCGAGAACAAAAGTAAAACCAAGAGAATAAACAATAAAAAATAATAATTCAAACCGGATAGAGGACAAATCCATAAACTAACAACAAAGACAAAAGGCTTAACCATTACCTAAAGCACTTGTGGATGAGATTTACCAGGGATGCCCATAGTCAATCCAATAATAACATAAACCATCTCCTATCATGATGAGAGCCACATTCTCGAAACCAGAACCAAAGACTTCATAACCCGGTAAGCAAGACTCAAAAGCTTTTGGATGCGATGAGGACGATTACAGCGTCCATTAACGTCTAGGTAGAAGACTTTGAAAAAGCAATCAGATCTAACCGGATCTGCAAAACAGTGGCAAGGAGCAAAGTCTAACCTCCAAAAAAATACTGAGCTCAATCATGTACGATGAGCAGAATGAGAAGCTAACAACCACTATGAACACCAACAATGAGAAGAAGCAACTACAAACAAAGATGAACGAGGAAAGGGAACGAGGGAAAGATAAAGGGTGGGTGAATTAAACACAATCACAACCCAGGCCCGGCTCTATACATGTGTTGGGGGTGCAAATACACATGGTCCATTTAATTTTTGGACTTTTTTCCTTTGATTTTAGGGTCCAATTTTTTTTTTTTTTTTTTTTTTTTTTTTTTTTTTTTTTTTTTTTTTTTTTTTT
>NC_025699.1:9357424-9383258 GCF_000633955.1 Camelina sativa | reverse complement strand
TTTTTTTTTTTTTTTTTTTTTTTTTTTTTTTTTTTTTTTTTTTTTTTTTTTTTTTTTTTTTTTTTTTTTTTTTAGCATGAGAAATAGGATCTAAAACTTTTTTTTAGTTCAGGGTCCAAAAAATAATTGAGACAGAACACTGAGAGCTTCAAAACGATGAACTATACATGAACTGAAATAACACTAAAGACGGATTCTTCGAGTCGTACGGTGGACCTATCAAATTCGGAATTACTACGATCTTCTTTGCAACCACAAACCCCAAGGAAAATATCGCTCCAACTACATCCACAAACCCCAATTCAAAACTCTAAGCAAACCAATGAACTCTCCAACCCAAGGCCAAACAACTGCTTAAAAGACTAGCCAAATAAACCTAACTTGAAAACAAACTAAAACGATTCCATCTAGCTCTAGACATCAGCGAAGAAGAGACCAGAGAGCCGGCTTATCTGAGCTTAGATATGTCGATTCATATGTTTCCTACGTAATTGAAAACAAACCTTTGACTTTTTGATTAGACTATCAAACTACTATTGTTAATAAAAATAATTGACAATTCTAAACTTTTGCACGAATAATAATGAATCAGATCGATAACGTCTACAAGAATTTACAGTATTACGAATGCAGTAAAATAATAAATTACACCGACTGACTCTGTAAAAACTCGAAAGCTTTGACAAGAACCGGTTTGAACCGGTTCATGTCAATGCTAACGTTCTGCTGTACCAAATAAACCGACTTAAACGATTCCCACCCGTGTTTCGCAACCGCCGATGGATCTCTAACGACCTCGTGATCGCGTCCGTACTTCTGCATCAGCGTGCTCTCCTCCGGCGTGATCTTGTACTCCAGATACCTCAGATTCATCCCCTTCGACGGATCCTCGAAATCCGTCTTCGCCAGCCACTCGAATCCACCGATCGGAAGAATCTGAACCACCACCGCGTTCTCCGGCAAAAACACCATGTTTGTAAGCCCCGCGCCGTGAACGCCGACCATCACGTCGCATGAATTCACCGTTTGCGA
Source organism: Camelina sativa (assembly GCF_000633955.1). Classification (NCBI taxonomy): domain Eukaryota; kingdom Viridiplantae; phylum Streptophyta; class Magnoliopsida; order Brassicales; family Brassicaceae; genus Camelina; species Camelina sativa. Next base: position 9,382,226 of record NC_025699.1, on the reverse strand, counting down.
GAAACTCGCGAGCCCGGTGTTGGCTTCCGCCACCACGACTTTGAATCCGATTCGCCTCGCCGCTTTAGCGATCTCGCCGGCGTTCGTGAACGCTCTCGATCTGCCTCTAGACAAAATCAGAATCCGTGGCCTCCGCCGCCGCGTCTGTCTCGTGGTCACGGCGGCGTTAGGCAACGAGTAAGCGTCTCTTAGAAAACTCCGGAAATCGGACATGGAATACTCCGAATTCGAAGGATCGATCGTCAGCTCTTTGTAATACTCACGGTGGCGATTGAGACCGACGACGACGATGCTGAAACAGTGCGTTTCGTTTTCGTCGTCGATGTAAATCACTTCGTAGTTCGAGAGTTTCCTCAGTAACTCCTTAAATTTTTCGATCCACCGTGGATTCTTGTTCGTCACGAGGAACTGAACCTCCCCGTTGAACCTACGCGCCGTCGTGTACAGAGGAATCACGATGTCGGTGAAATCGTGGAAATTGTTCATCGAGTAGCCTCCGAGTGAGAAGAGCATCGCTGGAACGCTGTGATTCCTATCGCAACGCGAGAAATTAGCGTTCTCTAATTGGTCGTCAGCGTTTTGTTTCAATTTCACCGTCCATTCTCTAACGCGATTCATGGCCGCAGTATCACCTTTTCGCGCGTATGGTCTCATATGCCACGTGGAATTCCCAGAAAACGCAAACGTGATCGCTACAGAAACGGTCGCGGATTTGCCATGGATTCTCACGTCGCCGCTTAGCTCGCACAACTCTGTTCTTTTTAGCTTGTTGCATATTGGTTTCATAGTTTTCTCTAATTTGCTTTCATCTTCAAATTCACCCAAAAGATTGAAAATATCAATAACTTGACTAAAACCAATAACAATACAAGACAAATATAGATGGAGAAAATAATTTGATGTATGCGAACCTGATATAACTTGTTCTTCGGAGATTGTAGTGTTGGTAGTAGTACAATTAAACGAATCATGATGATTCTTAGGCAAGCTTGTGTCGTTGCACACACTAAGCTTGTCATCTTCAGAACTGACTAGGCTCTGAGTAATTACTCCATTTGATGTAACGTTATCTTGCTTCGTTGGGACAATGAGTTTCTCTGAATCTTCGGATGTTGCATCGTTGCTGCTCGTTATTGCTTGCGGTTTCTGCGGTTCGGTTATTCTCAGCATTCGGAGACCATCTTCGTCCACTGATAATTGCAGCTCCACTGAAGACACAAAAGATAAACGTTATGGTTAATGATTGTTTCTGCGTTTTCTTACGTTTTGGAAAACGTTGCAAGGGACATACCGACTGGTAGAGGGCTGAGATAAGGTTTAAAGACAGTGCAAAGAGTGAAGACGAAGAGAAGAGAGGCAATGAAAGCTCCATAGCCAAGTCTTTTCTGCTCGTTCTTGCTAAAGCTTCGAGCAAGTATTGTATCGTAAAGAAGATTCTTTTCTGTCATTACTTTGTTTCTAAAGTTACACAAACTTTTCTAATCTTTCTTGTGCTACAAGAAATCTTTTGAAACCAGTATTCTCGCGAATGTTGAGAGATGAATGAAGGAAGGAATGAATGAATGTGAGAGAAGGAGAGGATAGTTTTGTGGTATTTAAGAACTTGTTCTACGACATATATTGGTCGTGTCTCTAAAAATGTCTGGATTTTAAGACAGGATCAAGAAGAGAACGTTTAGGTGTTGAAGATTAAAAAAAAAGAAAAGAAGATATTAGTTAGTGTTTAATAAAAGGAGAGAGTCTTATTAATTTAATAAAACAGGGGGAGTGTCGGCATTGGAGAGGAAGGATTTGGAGGGCATGAAGTAGTTAGTCGAAGAAGAAGAAGTCTTAGTAAGCAGCTTAATTAATGCTCCCCACGATTCTTCTTTTTAGCTTCGTTAATATGAGTACTTTAATAGATATAATTATAACGAACAACCAAAATAATATTTTGAAAATATACCAAGTTCAGCAAAGAATTAACAAAATTGTCAATCATGATTTCACTAGGAGTAGACAATCTATAGAATAGTTCTAAGCTGATCAAACTGTCGCATAACTCTGACATTATCCCAGTTTCTCAAAATCTCCGGACGAGTTTGCAAAAATTTATTGTCATTTTTAGTTAAAAATGTCTAAGATGACTGCTACTTGTTCGGCAGTAGAGCTAGCTAATAAAGCCATATATGTATGTTACTTTTTTGTAAACTTTTCTTTTCCAAATTAGATTACCGATGATGAAATTTTTATTTAAATATACATGTGTGGCTGCCAAAGAAAAAACAAACAAAATTGTGGAATACAACTTACACAAAAATGAATATACTTAAAATATCGAACATATGGAAATTGATTAGAAGTTCATTAACTAGTACTTTTCTTTCATAAAATAATGGAAATGAAAGAAATTTTTGTAGTTGACTGTTATGACAGACACAACCAAAATCTAAATGATTGATTGTTCATTGTTTAGTTTTTGTTTCCTTGAGACCAATTAACGAAGGAGGCAGAATCAAAATGTGGCCTGAAAGCTATGAATCAACTAACAGTTGGTGAAGTATTTCTAGATTTATGATACTTGGTTGTTCGATTGTCGACTTTGGACGACTTTTTCTCAACAATCTCTCATTACATTTTTTTTCATTTTTTTCTATGTATATTTGAATTCAATAATTGCTGTATGGTCTTATGAAATTTTAACTATCTCCATCTAACTAGACTTACTCCGTTGAAATTTTTTATAGATTAGTTAAAACGTAAATAGTGATCGTTACCCTAATCTAATATCAGTGAATATATGACAAACGATTTTACATATACATGTCAAAACTTTTAGATGTTTGTGAACTATGATCATAATGTCATTGCGGATGTGACTGGTATAGTTGTGTAATTGTATCATCACAAATCTAGCTACTGGTTATAATCATTGGTTCATGTTTTCAAATCAACAATGATTCCTTTTGTTATTGTTTGTTTACTATAGGCCTGGGCATTCGGTTAACCATTCGGTTTCGGTTCGGTTGTATTCGGTTTCGGTTATTTTGGATATAGTAATATAGTAACCATTTGGATATTTATGAAATTTCGGTTTAGTTCGGTTCGGTTTCTTTCGGTTCGGTTTCGGTTTGGTTATTTAAATAAATAACCATAACTAACATAAATTATATTAACATTAACCAAATAAACCAAATATAACCAAAACTAACCGAATATAACCAAAATTAACCAAATATACAATAACAAAAATACAAAAAAGGGAAAAATATGGATTCAATTTTACAAAATAGTATTTAACTTTGTAAATTCAAAATAATAACATTTACATATATTGATTATTTAAAATATTTAATTGTTTTGAATCTAGAAATAATTTATATTTTAAGTTTATTTTATAGTTTTGCATAATATTAAGTATATAATATTTGATATCTTCTAGGTTTTCGGATATTTCGGTTAACCATTTAATTGTCGGTTCGGTTCGGTTCGATTTCGGTTAGTTTGGATATAGATTTTTACTAACCATTCGGGTATTTGAAGAATTTCAGTTCGGTTCGGTTTAGTTTTTTTCGGTTCGGTTTCGGTCGGTTATTTGGTTATCGGTTATTTTGCCCCGCCCTAGTTTACTATATAACTTGAGTCTTACTATGGAATCTGAAGGACTAAATCTACTTATAGAGAAGCTTATATCTAATCATCCGAAACGTGCGGTGATTACCTCAACATCCAATTGAAATGTGTGAAGCAAAATATGGTCTTTTCCATTAATTAATCTAGGTGGTAATAAGAAACATATAATAATAATAATAATAGCAATATAAGAAGGTTGTTAAGTAGGAAAGAGACATTCTAACCAGTTCCGCGTCTTATAGCCTATTTGGTGGGTCGCATGACGACGTACGTGTGCACCTTCCAACATACGATTTTTTTTTTTTGGTTAAATTTTAATATGAAATTTTAAATTGTGTTGATACATATAAAACTATACTTATTTTTAAAAAGTTGGCAGAATCATCGGTTAGAAATGCATAATTTATGTTTTGTGACAAGATTGGTATAAGATCAAAAAAAGATTATGAGCAAAGGATCCGTCATTGTGTGTGTGTCTCATTAACATTTTACAAATGCTCAAGGAAGGATCAGTGACAAACTGACAATATATATAATGCATGGATCTATAAGAAATTTGAGTAGAAAATTCAATTCGTACCACACGAAACCACAACAAGTAACATATTTTTTTTGGTCAAACAACATGTAGAAATGCTGGTATTTAATGGAAGAAACATATTACTTTCAAAATCTACCAAAATACAACATGACAGCATTGTCTCTGGTCTTAATTAATAAAGAGAAAAAACGTATTGTCTCTTTGTAACTAAAAAACAACAATATCTCTGGGCTTGACCGCCTTACGTTATATATGTTGTTTAGTAATAAATAAAACACAAAAACGTGAATCGTAGTACTATGTGTGCTCTTATTATATGTTTATAAATTAAATGCCTCTGAATTCATAGACTTCTGAAATCATATATGTAAAAGTAAGGTTTTACTTTTTTTTATTGGTCCATTTGGCAATACAATTTTAACCAAAAAAAGTTATTTATATTAAAACACAACTTAAAAACAATTAATTTTCACATTTAACTCACACAATATAAAACTGAAATCATATAAATTCTCCCTATAAATTATGCATTAACTTTATTTCTCCACTAAGTTGTATTAATCAATTGTATTAAAACAAAACAATAAATTAGAATTGTAACTCTCATTTTTCTAAATGTAATTTTTCATCATTTCTCTTCCTATGAATACTCATTATCTTATTCTCTTAGTCTATCACTCTTTTATTCTCTCATCTTCTTCCACTACTCTCAAATCTCTTTTTTGTTTTGTTTTGTTTTGTTTTGTATTTTTTTTTTTATTGTTGTTGTATGAGTTATAAAAAAATCAAATCAAATATCATTGTAAAAGCTTAGTTTTAGAGTTTGTATGATATGTATATCTTATATATTTATTTTAATCTTTTAAAATGTTTATCTCCATTTTCTATTTTATATTAACATCTTATAAGTCATTATTTTCATACTTCCTTACAATATTCACCACACAATAAGATCATAAAGTTGAAATGATCCATATGTAATTATCTATTATGTCTCTGGTTATCTCACATATTCATGTATCATTTTTAATAATTTATAGAGTTTCACTCTCCTTATTGGTCCACTTGGCAATGCAGTTTTAACAAAAAAAAAAATTTATATTAAAACACAAATTTAAAAACAATTAATTTCACATTTAACTCACATAATATAAAACTGAAATCTTTATAGCTTCTCCCTATAAATTATGCATTAACTTTATTTCTCCACTAAGTTGTATTAATCAATTGTATTAAAACAAAACAATAAATTAGAATTGTAACTCTCATTTTTCTAAATGTAATTTTTCATCATTTCTCTTCCTATAAATACTCATTATCTTATTCTCTTAGTCTATCACTCTTTCATTCTCTCATCTTCTTCCACTACTCTCAAATCTTTTTTTTGTTTTGTTTTGTTTTGTTTTGTATTTTTTTTTTTTTTATTGTTGTTGTATGGGTTATAAAAAATCAAATCAAATATCATTGTAAAAGCTTAGTTTTAGAGTTTGTATGATATGTATATCTTATATATTTATTTTAATCTTTTAAAATGTTTATCTCCATTTTCTATTTTATATTAACATCTTATAAGTCATTATTTTCATACTTCCTTACAATATTCACCACACAATAAGATCATAAAGTTGAAATGATCCATATGTAATTATCTATTATGTCTCTGGTTATCTCACATATTCATGTATCATTTTTAATAATTTATAAAGATCAATATAATATTTAAAGATCAATATAATTATCCATTTATCCATTTATAAAGACTATTTTGTTTTGTGATTCAATTGTTAAATCTGCAGATATCAATATAATATATATATATATATATATTTTTATGATTTGAGGTTTTTGAAAACAAAAAGAACATAATTAAACAATTGGTTTTTATGTCTTTAATCAAAATAAAAAATGATCCAAAAAACAAAATATATCCAACTGAAACTTGAATATAAAAATAAAATATAATTTTAAAAATATCATTTCACTAAATTCTCTAAAGATGAAACCATTAGTATGAAATCTAGCACTATAAATTAAATTGATGAGTAAAAACCAAAAAAATATAAGTTATCCTTGGGATTTTAAAAATTATTGAGATTGAAGAATTCATATAATTTTATAAGAAAACTAATTTAGTTTGTCACTTAAAAAGTAATATTTTTTATTTTGAAATATTATGTGTAAGTGTTGAGTTTATATCAACAAACAACCAAATCATGTGAATTTTGATTCAGCCACTTGGTATTCCTTTTATTTTAGGTTATAAAAAATTAAAATATTTATTTATAATTAAAGACATGTAACTCCATTTAACTCAAATGTAACTCCTATCCAATAATTGTACATTAATTCATTCCTCCTACTAACTTATTATCTTTCAAGAGAAATTATTTTTGGTTAAATTTTAATATTTTTTATTTATTTTGGTTGGCTAAACTTATATTCATATTTTGGTTGGCTAAATTAATATATTTCTCATGTAAAATTATTGTTTATAATATATTTCTCATTTCAAAGTTTAAAGCAATATATCATATATATAAAAGTAAGGTTTTGGTCTCTCCTTATTGGTTGATTTTCATTTAATGTTTTCTAATTTTTTTTTATTTTTTTATTTGCTTTCTAATTGCTTTAAACAATATTTAAGATCCAATAAACACAATACATTTAACTCACACATTAAAATAAAATTATAACTGAAAATAAAATAAATTATGCATTAATCATATTCTACCACTCAATTTTATTCAAACACAATAAATTACTATTGTAACTCCATAGTTCTAAATGTAACTTCCATAATTTCTTATCATATAAATAAGCATTCTCTCAATCTATCATTCTCTATATTGATATTCTTTTACTATCTCATTTTCACATTCTCTCATTCTCTTCTACAATACCTCAAATCATTTTTCGTTTTTTTTTGTTATTTTTGATTTCTTATTTTTGTTGTATGGATTGTAAAAAACAAATGAAATATCATTGTAAATTGTTAATGCGAAATTTTAATTTTAGAGATTACATGATATATATATTTTACATTGTTCTTATTTTAAAAGATTTATCTCCTTTATCTAATTTGAATTATTATCTTATAAGTAATCATTCTCTCCTCCTCTCCCATCAATATCAAATGTTGTTATATCTCATATGTGTTGTAAGAGTTTGATTCTATATTTTAATTTAAAAAGTATTATATATATATATTACATTGTTCTATTTTTAAAAGATTCATTTCCATTATCTAATTTGGATTACCATCTTATAGTAAACATTCTCTCCTCCTCTCCTACCAATATCAAATGTTGTTATATGTGTTGTAACTTGTAAGAGTTTGATTCTATATTTTAATGTAGAAAGTATTATATATATTTAACATTGTTTTCAATTTTTATTTTATTTATATAAAAAAATATTTCTTTTATATTTCTTGCCTTTCTAATCTATTCATATTTTTTTTTTAAATTTGCATAGTTAAATTTTAATTCACATATGTTGGTTTTAACAAAACAATCAACTTTATTTGAGAATTAGATGTTCCTATTCATTTTTAAACGATCAATGTGTAACATATAAGCATTTTGTCTTGCAATCACAAGTTCCATTTCCATTGCTTAACTCCATGGTTAAACTATAATATATGTTGTCCTATTTGTAGGAATAACAACATACTTATTTAATTTATTTAAAAGAGCAGATGATTAAACGAAATAAACATTTCTCCAAATTTTATAATTCAATCAGTGAGTGTACTTATTACTTTGAAAAACTTTTACATTGAAGTTCATAAAATCATATAAGAAAACTAAAATACTATATCACTTCAAATTTGGAAGGAAACACTTGGTATTCCTTTTTAAAAAAGTCAAGACACATATAAAAATTTATTAATATTTAACTCACTTTAAAGACATTAAAGGTCATTTAACTCAAAAATAACTTCTATCCAATAATTTCATACATTCTTCCCACAAATAATATATATATATATATATATATATGTTCAAGATTGTATTTAAATATTACATAATTTTTTAGTTAGCTAAATTTATAGTCACATATATACAATATATATACATAAGAATTTATATTACTTATTAACACCATAATTCGACCCATTATTTGCTTAACTCAAAATTGGTTTCAAAGCCAACTGAAGAAAAACAGAAACGATATTATTGATATTAGACCAAAACATGGGCATACAAACATAATCACTTACACGAAATATATTTTTAAAAAATATCTTATTATTGCAACATCAACGTATGAAAGGTTTACATAAGCAGTTAATTAGAAAATCTATAATACAATAAATGTATTAGAAACAATATCAGTCAATGATAAGATTGGATCCTCAAAAGCAAGAAACAACATCTTCATAATTCATAAAAAATAAACGCCACAATTATACACATCTAAACGAAATGATATAAACATATAGTGTATAAATAAAAGTGACGGCAAAGCCCGTATATGCCTAATTAAAACGAAATAATACAAAAGAGAAAACGAAAAAGACCAAAAAAAAACAAGTGTCAACTACACCACAACCCACGCGTTGCGTGGGAAAGCACCTAGTTATATCTGAATTTGCAGTAAAAAGTCGAATGTGTAACCAAATGCAACTATTTGATAAATACTACGTTACTTTTATTTATTTTCTCGGTTAAATTATATGCTAGCCATGGATGTCTTACAATTTGTAAAATATCAATACTATAAAAGTACTAGGGAGTTTCTCTCCAGTTGACACCTTAGCTTCTGTATTGAACCAGAAGCTGACATATCAGTAAAAACAGGTAACCAATGAAAACATTTTAATTAATACAGCTCATCTAAATTTAGTCATACGTGTACTAACGAAAATAGAAGTGAACGTGTGAGTGTTTTTTCTATTCTTCGAGTTCTTCTTCTCCGTTGGCTTTTTTTTTTCTCTTCTTCGACGTTGTCTTTTGTTTTTCTTCGATCTACCGGAATCTACATGTCAGCTGATTTATTCTCTTCTTCGATGCTTGATTTCTTCTTCTTCTTTCTAATTAGATTTCTACTTTTCACGAAGCAATCTCAGATTTGTGCATCGTAGGAAGAGATGCTTCAATGTATATTTCTCCTCTCCGATTCTAGGTAAGTGAATCTTCAAATCTTTCTTTCCGGATTCAGTTCGACTTTGATTCATCTGATTTGTGTTAACAGAGAGGTAATGATAGAGAAACAGTTTATGTGTCATTATGGTATTGATTCTCAATTTCTTCTTCCCCGAATCAAAGACGACGGGTTTCTTTCTTCTGGTACTTGGAATTTGCAATTTGTTTGTTGGAATCATCAAAATTTTGTAGTTTGTTATATTGGGGAATACTTCTTGTGCCTGATATTTGTTTGTTTGTTAGTTTCATCAAGATTCTGTAATGTGTTATATTGAGGATTTTATTGAATTAAATCTTGTTTCTTCACCTCCGGTTCTTATTGATCATTGTAAGAAATCAGGCATTAAATAAGGCTCGGATTATTGAATTGAGTTGTGCTTTTCCATATGAGCTGTTAGTGAGTCCTGCTCTTAGTGTTGGTGAGTATTGCTTTGTTCGACAGTTCCATGAATCTTTCAACATTTGGATTAGACTATGAAGCGTTTGGACTAGGTGGAAGTGGTGATCCTGATAAGAAGGTCAGCTACTCTACTTCAATTCCCCCTCCATCTTCTCCTTGTAAAATACCAAATATTGAATTATCTCTCTTCCTAATTATTACAGAACTCAGCTCGCAGTGGTGTGACTCGGGTAAGCACTATTTTAACATCCAGTTACTCATTTCCTGACTGTAAAATAAACAGACGTCTCACAAGTCACAACTTTGATCACCTTTTTTTTTTATATAAACAGAAACGAGGTTCTCCGGCTTTTGATTCAATAACAGAAGTGAGTTTATTTCCTGATGATAAAAATGGTTTTGTCCGTAGAGCAGGAGTGTAATTTGTGTGTGTTTTCTTGAACAGATACATAGGCAATCAACATGGGAGCTTCAAACTTTTAAAGAACGGTGGAACCAAGCTGTTGCAGAAGACAAGAATTGGGTCGACCGGTTTTCATCAACTTGGAATCGAGTTGGCAATAACCGGAGATTAAAACGAAGTAGTGTGATTAAAAAAACACTTACATTTTTTACTCAGATTATATATAGAAATTTTTTTGTTTTTTTTTGGGGTTCTCATTGTTATATGTAACTATATAAGTCAATAGTTTGATCATTTTACTCTCTTTTGATTAGTGTAGTTTTTGTGGTCTTCTTTTTTAGATGTGGTTTGATTAATTCCAATTATTTTAGCATGTTTTCTGGCAAAAAAGGGTTCATATTAAAGTGGGGTTTAAAAAATCAAATTTAGGGACAGAGTACAAATCTTTGTTTTTCTTCCTTTATTGTATTGTACAAAAATTATAATTTTAGAAAACAAAAACCAAAAAATATAAGTTTAACAATTTGAATTTCAATTTAGTTTAAAAAAACCCAAAAAATAAATTTTTAGAAAGAAGAAAAATTACAACCCGCGGCGTAGCGCGGGTACCAACCTAGTATATATTAACATCTCTAACGTAACATAACAGAGATTAACATTTGAAATCAACAACTACAAATTTTTAAACTAATATATTAGTTCCAAAAACATCCTCACGGCTCACCCTCAAAATCAGTCGGATGCTTCGGCGAAATACGGGTACTAGAACTAAAAAGAAATATATAATGATTTTGCGATGTTTATAGAACTAAAAAGAAAACAAACGGAAACTAGAGTTTTACTGTTGGCCACAAAATTAATCGAACCTAACACCAATTACTAACATACTAGAATATAACTCATGTTAGAGCACGGATGAAAATTTCTGTTTTTTGTTTCGTAATTTTTATTCAAAATATTATATATGTGATTATTTTATTTGTTAATTTTTTTTTATGGAATACTATGCCATGAAATCATATGTTAAATTTGACTTATGAAAATAACATATATTTTATAAGATTTATTATAATAGATCTAGATTTTTACCCGCGACATACCGAAAGTTAAATTGTGAGATAAAAAATTTTAATTTTTGTTTGTTAATTTTATTTGATTTGTTAGTGTTTAGAATTATATATTGTATTTTGATTGTTAATTCTATGACAACCCATAGTATACCGCATATTAATTTTAGGACTAAATATTTAACGTATGTTTGTCAAAATCATCTTGACCGAGAAAACTTACCAAACAATATTATTCCAAACTTTAATCTAATCCGAGAAATCATATTTTTTGAAATTTCAACCCGTGCTCTAGCAAGAAATATGAATTCTTTCATAGTATAGTGACATATTATTGATCCATGCTATAATAAATCAAATTAGAGTGTTTATAATTTTAACTTTTTGATCTATCATATATTTATAATATTCATAAAAATATCAAATTAGACTATTTTATAATATTTCAAATTAACTTTTTAAATTTTTTTATTATAGTATATAAAATTGAGTTTAAATATTCAATTTTTGATCCGTTACTCAGTCAAAATTTTAGTTGAATAGATAATTTTTAGAAGAATAATATTACTAAAGCTTGAAGATTTTAGAGATTGAAAAACTTTTTTTTGGTATGAATATAGTGTATTTCGATAAATGGAAATGTCAATGATTTATACTAAAAATTTGGAAGGGTGTTAGGTAAGATCTTATTTTGTTTGCTTAATCAAAAATCACGCTTAAGGGTGATTAATTTCTGAGAATTTATTATATTTCTTTTTTTAATTGTCTAACAGTATATATGGTCTAACAATATATGGTTGTTAAAGATTTTATTCCTTTAAGCTGTATTATTCTTTGGGATATTCTCTTTAAGTGTATCTCGGTATAACTAAGGATGCCAACCCATATAACTATAACTTTATAACCTATAATTACTAGGTTTTATCACGTGGTACACGACAGGTCTATTCTTTTGTTGATATGATATTGTAATGGTTTAGAGGTGCTTGTAGTCAATGGTGAATTGCATATACTGTTAACGGTTGTAGGCAGGATTTTGTAGAAACTCTTGATTCGCAAGTTGAGAATATATAATTTACGATTTGGTTAGTTATGATTTAGGAATGAATGATATGACATATTCTTATTATGATTCTCAATTGATATTATTGGATTAAAAACCGGCCCAAATATTCGGCAATCTTAAGAAGGATCCGGATAATTGAATCGGTTATAATTTTAGTTAAAAACCCGACCCGAAGTTAGCAAAAAGTGATGGCACCCTATTGTACTCCAAAAATGTATTCCGAGCTCTATATGTGGATATACTTGTTTGGTTACAAATAACCTAAGACAATTTTTAAAATATATATCCGTTTATAAAAATTTAAATCACATCATATGCTGAAAAAGATCTAAAATTTTATTAACTTTATCAATTAAATAGTAATTAAAATAATTAAATATAAGATTAAATAAAAGTGAGAATGATATTTTAATCTAACGTATTGATTTAAATTAGATAGATTGATTTTAGGAAATTAATATTATCAAATAAAGAAATGATTATGTTTGGTTGTAAGGATTGTAGAGAATTTAGTTGGAACTTGTTTGGATACAAAGATAAGAGAGGATGACACAAAAATGTACTTAAAAAATGTTAAGATAGATTATATAGTCTACCAAAAGAAGTTATGTACTTACGAAATATTAAATAGAGGATATATTGATTAACGATACAATAGAACCTCTATAAATTAATACTCGCTATAAATTAATAAATTCTTCTGGTCCCGAGTTGAGCCGATGTAAAAAATGACACATTTCGATAAAATAATAAGATAATAACATTGTTATAAATCCTAAGTAAAAATATGGTCTCATTAATAGCATAAATTAATAATCAACTAAACTAATATATATATATATATATATATATAAATTTATGAAAATATAGTGAAATATGACTATGGTTGTTTGCCTATTTTTGAATTTGCATTTTTGTTGGAGCTCATCACTAATCCTTTTCATTGTTATCTTCTCAAACCACATCCAAAAATTATAGAGAGTCCTAAATGCGATAATTGCTTCTTTAGTTATCACAATATCTTCTTGGACTTCATTATTACCATGAAGGATAGTAGTAGCAAATTCTTATAAACTCTAAACTTCTAACATTTATCATTTTTACCTAGATAATTTAATAATTAATTGAATTTCATCCTACTACGATAGCCAAAATTATAAATTAAGAAAATTCTTTTAAAATGTGAATGATAACAAAAATAGTTTATTTTATAGTCAAAATTTTTCAAATTTATGAAAATGAGAAAATCTCTTTATATATTAATATTTTATCGATAAATTAAAACCTTTAAATAACGAGGCCCAATGTAGAACTCAAATTACCAACGTGAAATACAACAACTTGGAGAATGTCTCAAAAGTGAGTACGTATACAAGATTTTTATCGACATAACCGGACTAGTTTATAACTTTATTGACTTTTACATTGATATAATATGGGATTAAAACTCTTAGCAAGAAAATTTACATTTGCACAAACGTCTGCTATTAGCTACATCATAAATGCTACACTCGCAAGAAAAAGGGTACTCTTTGATTTTATTAAAGCCTTTGATGCACACCTTGTTCCCGTCCCACCCACAATTTTGTTCGAATACTTGTGACTTTATGCACACCTTATTCTCCAGAGATCTCACCTCTTTGTTAAAGAAAAAAAAAATCACTCACACACAAAAATGGTGTTATATTATAAAGGGATCAAATGTATATGCAGCAAGTTTGATTTTTGAATAAATAATATTTTCTTATCGCGGATATTAATTAACATACCTTTCACGTGATTGAGAACACAAAACATGAGAACAAAAAAGACCATTAACAAAGTACTAGACTTCATGATGATTCCACAAACTCTAATAGATTTAGAGATTAATTTTTAGAGAAGGTTTTGGGAGAAGATTATGTTGTATGTCTGTTCTGGAGATAAACAGCTACACATACATATAAATAGGATACTCAATAACCCTAATCTCATAATGCAACTCTACTTAAGCCCATATACAATACTCAATGGCCCATAGTCCATATTATCTTAATAGTTAGTAGCCCATATTTCTTATCACTCCCTCGAGTTGGAGTGTGTTAGTCCATATTATCTAAATAGTCAGTGGCCCATATTTTCTATTATCCCTTCAAGTTGGAGTGAGTCTATCAAGAACACCCAACTTGAAAAGTAAAATAAAAACATAAACTTTTTGATATGACTTAAAGCATCTTCCGCTGTTTCAATCCTCACATCATTCTAAGTACCTTACGCTACTCCTTTGACCTTCACAACCACTTGAGTGCCTTCCGAGCTCTTTGATCTTGATAACAGTTTTAGCGCATTACGAAGCTCTAGTGATCTTAACAACAGTTTGAGTGCATTCCGCAGCTCTAATAACTTTAACAATGGTCTGAGTGCCTTCGGCAGCTCTAAGCCTTTAATGACCTTTACAAGTCTGATCAAATTGGTATTAATCATATTCAATTACATGCGTCTCTCGACTCTCATTGATGCATGGTTTTTGTTATTGTCAAAAAAAATTACCAAGTGGTTAAAACATAAATAATTATTGTTGCCTTAATCTGATAGTAATATATATATATATATATTTCTTTTTTTGTCAATACCCTAATCTAATATCAAACGATGATAAAAAAAAAGTTACGTACATACTGTCATATACCATACATGTCAATTACGCGATTGACAAAAACTTTGAGAACGTCTCAAAAATAATCTGAAAATGAGTAGAGTACGTAAGATATTTATCGACATAACCGGACTAGTTTATAACATTATTGATTTTTACATAGATAGATATAAAAGGTAATTTAATTTGAAGATACATTAGAGATGAATTTATCTGACGTATTATAACATAATTAAAACTTAGCAAGGGGTATATGGAAATTTACATATGCACACACGTCTGCTCTCGGTTGGTACATGAAGTTCACAGTCGCAATGAAAAGGGTACTCTTTGATTTTGTTAAAGCCTTTGATGCACGT
Organism: Camelina sativa; assembly: GCF_000633955.1. Classification (NCBI taxonomy): domain Eukaryota; kingdom Viridiplantae; phylum Streptophyta; class Magnoliopsida; order Brassicales; family Brassicaceae; genus Camelina; species Camelina sativa. The sequence goes on along the minus strand of NC_025699.1, from coordinate 9,366,996 downwards.
CTTGTTTCCGTCCATCCCACAATTTTCTTTGAAAATTTGTGCCTTTGTGCACACCTTCCTCACCTTCTTCCCCTTGTTCTCCACCGATTTCACCTCTAAAATTATAATGGGATAATATATATAAACAATTGATAAATGCTAGCAGGTTTTATATATAGTGGATACTACTAATAAATTTTACGTCAAAAGAACAATAGTATACAGACTACGTAACGTACCTTTCACGTGATTGAGAATACAAAACATGAGAATACAAGAAACCATAAACAAAGTACTCGACTTCATGATTCAACAAAACTGATGATATCTATAGTGTCTTTGTTACATGCAGAAACTTCCTGTTTGTTTGGCTCTTCAAACAAGTATGTAACTTTTACTTATCGACAATTACTGATCACATCAAAAATAGTTTTTTTTAGCTAAATGAGGAGGAAAAAAAGAAAGAGAAGTAGTCAACGAGATCGACAAAATTGGCAGTTTAATTTTAGAAAAGGAAAAAAAATGGATGGAGTTGCTTGTCTGTATGCTTCTGATTTACAATGCAACTTTTTCACAAAGAGAGAAAAAATTATTATTATGGAGTAAAATACTCCATCTAGAATCTTGTTTGAGGATTGCTTTTATAAGAGTAAAGATAAGTGTTGGAATCACTGACCGACTGCGCCTTTTGAGAAAAGTCCGATTTGAATCAGGTGAAAAGGCTTTGATAGGGTTTGAGTATGAGAAACTCAGGAGGATTTGCACTAACTGCTCTCGCATCAACCATGATTCCTCCCACTGCCCGTATCTTGTTCCACCAGTTAGGCATGATGACATCCTTGATGTTCCTTTAGCCCCTGTTTTTTAAGAAGGAGAGGGCTCTAAGTTTTTAGTTTCCTGAATGAGAAGACTTCCTCCCTCAGTTCTGAACTTTCCTCCTACTCTCCCATCTCACAACCTCCAAGACCTCCTACTCCTGCACCAAATCTGGAGGAGTTCTTAGCTGCTCATCCACTCAGAACTAGACTTTCCTCAAGCTCAGACTGCTTTGGTACCTCTTCAAAAGCTAAGGAAGTTCTTAGAGGGAAAGAGAAAGTCGAGTTTGAAAGCGGTGAATGTTCTAAACGCAGAAAAGGGAAGCAAATTCAGGTAGAAACAGAGCGAAGCACTCGCCAATGCAGGAAAAGCTCCGGTCTTCGGTTTTATCCGACGGAGCATGAAGCTCCATGAACACTGATTACAGTGTCTTAATCTCAGAGACTGATCGAACTCTATATCTCTGAGATTTCTCCTTTTGTTATAGGTTTAAGTTTGGCTTTGATAATAACGTTCACTTTTCAGTTCAAAAAAAGTGGAGGTTTTTTGTTATACCTTTTGGTGTATGGGCTGCTTAACAGATGATGATGAAAGGTTGAAGAAGAAACTCATGAAGACCTTTGACTACAATCTTTTTGATGATGATGAGGTGATAAGAAAGCAACTTCCACATCTTAAGCTTATGATGTATGCTTTAAGGCCAATTCCAATGATTTTCATTGGTCTTTTGGTCTTGATGGGCATGATTTGGAGTCAAGCTTTATCCCACATCATCCAGTAGTTCTATCAATGTCTTTGTAAACTAAAGTTTCTTTAGTTTCATGTTTGCTGTAATAACTTTGACTCACCAACATGGTTTACACCATTGATGGTTGTTGCTGTTGTTTGTTATATATAAAACATACTTTGGGAAAAAAAAAAATCTTGTTTGAGAAAAAAATCAAAATCTTTTTTTAGGCGACAGAGAAAAAGATCAAAATAAAAATAAAAATATATAGCGGAAGACATGATAAATTATTAGAAGGTTAATAATAAACATCAACATTTTTTTTCACTACCACATCGTAAAACGTCACATGCTTGATAAATTTAAGAGTTTCGATACGTCCAAATTGTTACTTGTCCGACACAGCTACCTGACAGGAAAGTAGATGGTTACACAAAACTGCCAAAAAAAACTGCAACTGTCTCGTCTTTAGTCCACAACTCAAACCAAACTGACCTACAGCAGCTGCTGTTTCGATCTGAATCCACTTTACTCGAGCACCACTTCAAGCAAGGGAGGCAGCTCATTGCAATTGTAGTGGCTCAAGCAAGGGAGGTACCTCATTGCAGTTGAAGTGGCTCAACGTTCTCTAGTTTCTCTTCCAAGTTCCATCCCCTGAAACACACAACCCACGATTTTAGTGTTACGATTAAATTCAACTTTTGAGTGTTGGAAAGAGGTTAGAAGATATTTTTTTCACCTTTCAGCAGCCTCTTTTTTATAAGACTCGATTTGTGTCTCAAGCACGGCACAAGCAGACTGAATCTCCTTATTCTTCACACATAGCTGTCTCCATTCTTGAGATAGGGCATTGAGCTCGTATGATGTGGTTTGCTGGTATGGCCACACACACACAATAAAGTTTCAGCTTACCCCGTAAACTGAAAAGAATAGTGCAGTGCAAAATGATAAAAAAGTATTCACCTGATGATACTTCCTTTCCCTATTTACTTTTTCAATTTCCTCATTCTGCTCCTGAGCTAGTCTTTGCATTCTACAAAATAGAGACCAAATAGAGTGTTGGGACCAGAAAGGTAGATAAGAGTTTGGCAAAGAGTGACATGCCTCAACCACACGAAGAGCTTCTTATGTTTCATGGGAACAAAGAAGCTTTAATGCAAAAAGCACTTGAAGAAAAACGCAAAGCAAGACTCATGTACTAAAAGCCAAAGAAGCATGGTTCAGCAGATCATCTAGGATAAACACAATTCATCAACTAAAGATATTAAACCCTTTTAATCCCCAATTTACAATGTAACGACAGACACAATTCAATCAATGCTGTTGTAAATATGAATGTGAACAACAAACCTGGACAAGAATACTTCTAACCGATGGTTGTTCTGTCTCCAAAGTTCAGGGCCATGTTTTGACATCATCTCCAAATTCTCAAGCCTGTGAATTAACAAATCAACAGTTTAAGAAAGGAAAGCAGAATGTACCACTCGTCAGAAGAGAAAACATGTAATATAGAAAACATTCAGAGATTTTGGCTTACTCGATCATCTTCTGTTGCAATGACCGTTGATTCTTCTGAAGATATTGCTTCCAGGCAGCATCGTCATTTCTCTTATTAGCAGGCGGCATTTCAAGCTTGTATCGAGATTCAAAATCTATCCGCACTGGAGGCTTCCCAGCTCGAAGACGCTCATACTCTTTGCCTAGGGCAGGGCAGTTCTGATATTCGTTTTAGAACAAACAAGGGAGACAAAAACCAATCAATACATCAGAACTTTGAATACACAACTTCACCTAATCACCTAAATCCTAAAACTATTAACAAGATCTGAAACAGTTCTTCCAATTAAAAAAAGAGCTAGAAACAATGAAATCTTCAGGAAAAGAAACGAACTGCTCATGAGGATTCAGTTCAATCTCAAGATTCTAGTTGATTCAAAACCCTTATACTAGAATTAACACCAAGAAGAGAACAAGAACCCTAACATAACAAAACTCAAATCAACACTCCGACTATAAAATCCGAGACGAAGAAGCACAAACCAGAAACGTAAACGATTCGAAATCACCAAAATTTCATCGTGTTCACTTAAACCCTAATTCAACAAAAATTGAAAACCCGAGCTAGAGAAACGAACAAAGAAATCGATATAAAAGTGAAATTAACCTCGAAATCGAACTTGGGAAGAGGAGGCAAGTCCTTGAGAAAGTCAGCAGGCTTCTTAGAGCTCCGACGCATCTCTTCCTCCACCAAGCGGTCTACCTCCGACTTAATCAATGGATTGCCATAGTCGTCGTCTATATAAGGAAGCGCATCGATTACTTCTGCGTTCGCCGCACTAGCCCAGGGTCTCGCAGCCTCCGGCGCCGCCTCTAGCATCAGAACGTCCCCATTGTTCGTCGCCATAATCGAGCCTCGACTTTACAAAGTTCCCTGAGAGTGTGAGAGAGAGAGACCCAAGTTGAGAAAAAAACGATGGTACTTGTAACCGGTTCAATTTACCCGACCCGGATCTATTGGGCCTTAGACTTTTTAAGGCCCTAAAATTTCGGTTTACATTAATATGTTCTGACTTAAACCACCTTTGGTTAAATGTTGGTTAAATCGAATTCATGTATCACATTTGATGGTTTTAGAAATCGAATTCATTAGCTCTGGTGTATACACAATGTTTTGATTTTTACTTTCTTACTGATAAAATCATAATGTTTTTTTGCCAATATTAAATGTTTTGATACATATTGAACAACATTATTTTGATGAAATTCGATTTTACTAATTTTTAAGTAAACTGATGAAACAAACAAGAGAAGTAATCAAAGAAAACAATTTGGCTATTCGGAATCGGTGATATTTTAATAATGCTACTGAGGCATATTTGCGTATAAAAGAGTGAAAAAGAGTTTAACTTCGGGCAAATCTCGGATGAGTTGCAAGAACCGGTTCTTGTCCGGTTCAGCTGAAATCTCCGGCATTGTCTTCTCAATCTGTGGTAATAGCTTCGCCAATTGCATCCCCGTGGCCAGACCGGTCTGTGTTTCCATCTCCTCTACTAACGCAACAGCACACGACTTGAGTGAGATCTCTGCTACATTTGTAAAATCATTGCTGCAACCAAGAAAAGAAAGACCAAAAAAAATGGTTACAGGATTGCTTTTAGCATCAAAGCAAGAAACGAGGACAAGGCTTTCAAGAAGACTATTTTTACCTAGTGAGTACTTCCCGAGTCTCGGTTATGAGTTGGTGAAACTTGGAGAGAGTTGCATCAGGAGAGGAAACATCAGTGGTCGTGTCTTGGGACATCATTAGATAATCTACCCAGTGATGTGGACTTCCAGTGCTCATAAACACATCAAGAATCCGCATCACAGTTTCTTGAAGAACCTTTGTGGTCAACACATCCTTTAACTGCTTTCTGCAATTATACAACACATAATTAGATTTCCCGCATATGAGGCAACATAAGATCACTTCTTAAGGATGAGAAACAAGCGAGAGATCTTTGATAGTATAGTAGCTTTTACCCCTTGAGTACTTCTTTCACTGCACTCTGCATATCAGATATCAAACTAGGCATACCACTGGTTGAAAGAAAATCAGCGCTTGCCAAAAACTTTTGTTCGTCATCTCTATCTATGAGATCTAATTCATCCTGAGATTGTGGTAATCCAGCCAAAGGAACAAGAGTTATATCAATATTTTCGAAAGGAAAAGAAGAAAAAAGTTATCTATACCACTCATGAGTCTCAGTATGAAATATGATATTTCAAGATACAATGCTACAGAACAGAACGAATTTACACAAAAGTTTATCAGAATAGCCAATTTGCTAGAAGTGGCTTGTTAAAAAATGAAATTACTAGATTAACATATACATACTGAATCTTACGACCAGAAGGAAGAAGCTTATAAGTCTTGAGCGATTGATAAACAAACAATGAATCTTAAGACAATGAAAGAGAGTAGTAAAAATGGCTTACAAGTAAATGGGAGCTGCCAAGACCTCTAGCAGTGTCGATATATAAATGTCTGCCCAAAATATTGACTTGAACCCTAATGTACAAACTAAGCATAGTGACTGACCAAAGCGACAAAACCAGCCTCGTGAAACCTGAACACAACGAAAGACAAGAAGTAGAAAAAACTGATTGATGAGAATATCCAATGTTGACACAGATAAATGTACAGCAAGAGAGAACAACGCACTCAAAATTTTGAGCTCATTCCAGAGTTGAAGCTTCTCAGAAGGAATCAATATCCCTTTGCCTTTGCTAAGCTTATCCATAATACTAGAGACATCGATCTCTTCAACTAAACGGCTACTCAAGTGATGCATTGCGTGAGGCAATGTTGCAGTATCAGCAATCATCTGAATGTTATCGAAATGTGCCTTCATTCTATCATCAGAGCATAGACAACCAACCCCAAAAACAATATAAGCTCACTACAAAACTTGATCAAAAGCTATAAAAAAAAAGACTCTGTCTTTTGGTGTGAGGGAGGTTACAAAAAACTCAACTGGGTTTTGATAATCTCATCATTCTCACGCTCGTTAGCAAGCTCTCGTTCCAAGTCAGCGAGGTTACGAGTATGGGCATTGTATAGTTTGTAAAGCAAATACCCACTTCCCAAACAAGTCGTCGTTACCAAAATCTTCCTTCTATGTTTCCTCCAGAAACCCCTAAAACATGGAATCAATCGTAAAGAGGTTAAAAAAAAAAACCTAATTTATCCTAAACCCCTACGGAACTTGAAATCAAAATAGTGAGACATAAAAAGGAGATTAGATAGAACACACACCTGACTAAATCCATGACCTTTTGAAGCTACTGGTTTCGAACCAACGAATCCATTGGCTTGAATGAAAGCTTCGTGTTGAAGATATATATCTCAATTACTTCTATAGACAGAGAGATAAAAGGTGGAAGAGAGAGAGAGGCTAAGATTCTCCTGTCGTGTTGTTGTTATCTGGATTGAAAGTAATTAAAAAAAACAAAAAAAAACAGAGAATTTTCCGGCGAGAGGATGGGTTTTGATAGCTCCGATCTAATAATCCTTGGGGGTGTGAATGAATGAATAATGGAGAATGTTATCACTTCAGGCGACAGAGAGAGAGAGAGAGAGATTCTCTAAATTTTGGAAACTGATGAATCTCACAAAACAAGATTAGAATCTCGTCCTTTCTTTTATATAACCGAACTTTACCGAACCAAAATTCAATTTACTTTGGTTAGGTCAAAAGAACATTGTCCTCGTTTAGAAATTGCTAGGCGCTAGTCGGGCGGACGGGATGGGCCTAGCGCATAGCAAAAAAATCGAAGATTAAACAGGGATTAATCAGGAACTAGTTTTAGATTTATTTTATTAAATTTATAATAAAATAAGATATATAGTACTAAATATATATATAATTCTGTTTATGTGAAAAGAAAAAATAAAATAAAATATAAAACTATAGTATTATCTGTAAAATGACGGTAAACACATAAAAACATAATTTTTTTTAAAAAAATATGATTTAATTGTTTGTACATTGGTTACTGTAAAACATCATAAATTCGTAATTTCAATATCTAAACAACAAAATATATATATTTGATCTATATTTGACTTCAAAAATAATTGTTATATACAAAATTTAACAGGAAGTAATCGGATTGAGTGGTATAATCGGATAATCGATGCTAGGCGGGGATTAGTCATTAATCGAGGCGGAGAGGGTGGGCCTAACGATTTTGCGGGGCGTAATCGGTGCTAGACGGGAATTTTTAAAACAGAGGAACATTGTATAGTTCCGAGTTCTGACCGTAACTTAACTCGGTAGTTTCAATTTCAATAGATCGATTTTATCAGGTTCTCATTGGTTTAGAAAGAAACCGAACTCTGATGTGTAGATTTGTAATCCATTTAGAAAAAAAAAAGAAAAAAAACACTTTCAAGTTTCGATTATATCCGTACTAGCAATCGATCCGCGCTACGCGCGGTAGTTAGATGAAGGTGTATTCCGAGTTTTGTTGTGTATATTTTTTTTTTGTTTTTGTAAATTCATCTTTACGTTTGTTTTTGTATTTAATTTTGGTTGCTTATGTTGTTTTGTTGGATATTTTAATAAAAATATGTTTTGGAGTAAGTATAATTTAGTTTGCTGTTTTTAAAGGAAAAATTGAGATCATCTTGTGTGTTTATAATGCTTTTAAAAAAAGTTATTATTAGAAGTTAACATTGTTTAGTTGAAGTTGTTGTTTTGTTATAGCTGTTAGTTGTCATTAATTTATTATTATTTTCCATTTTGTGGTTGGATTGTTATTTAATATTTTCATATGTATTTTGTAAACTGTTGGAGTAATATATTTGTCAATGTTTTAGTGTTTGGAGTGAAAAATATTGTGGATTTTATTAAGAAAAATAAATAAGTTATTTATTGTGGATTTTATTGTCAACTTTTTTTCTAGGCTATTTTTGTTTGTTTCATTCAGATCCAATTTTTCTGTAAGGCTTATAATTTGTGGGTTAATTGGACCATTATTTGTATGTTATTGAGTTGAAATTGATTTGTTCTTTTTCAAAATCCGATGTCCTCGTGAACGGATAGGAGAAGAGAAATTTTCCGATCTAGAGGTCTGTTTGAGGATTGAACTTATGTCTTTGATGCTCGTAATCGTTTTTTCAGTCATTCCTATCGTAATCATTTTCCCTTGATTTTGTTTTTGGGTTTGCGTATTTGGTTGATTCTTTGCTCGCTTCGCATCTATTGGGGATATTTGGTTATCTCTTGTTGATTTTGTTAAAGGTGAATGTCAATTGGGTTGCAAATTTGTTTATATGAAAATATGTTGGCTTCTTTAGGTTTCCTAATTAAGTTGTGAGTTGTTTTGTGTTATTTGTTGTAATTTTTTTTCCGTTTGTCCTGTGAGTGATTTTTTTATTCGAAGTGAGTTGTGTTTTGGGGAAAATTAATTTTCTTGTTTATCTTGCTGTAATTTTTTAAAGTCCGGGTTGTTTTTTTTGTTTCTTCGGTTGTCTTTTTCATATAATTTTGTGTTACGGTTATCTGATTGTGACATTCATATATCTGAATCTTTTTAGTTTATTAAATGTGTGTTCATCTCTTTGCGTCTTTGTCTTTGGTGATGGATTTGTGAAATGCTGCCAAATAATTATTTTAAACTGATTTCTAGTTGTGTTTCCTTGATTCTTTGAAAGTGTTGTTTGGATTGCCTTGTTTTGATATTTGAAATTTTAAATCAGTTTAATAGAAATCTTTAACTATATTATTACCACTAATGAAAAATTATAGTATTGTTTTCTTATATTAACATTTAATTTATTTTACATAATTATTTTTTATTTAAACTTTCGATTAATTATAATTAACAAAAAAATATGCACTAAATGAATATTTTAAATTTATTTTAAAATTAAAAAAAATTGAACTCGTAGGATTTAAAAATAGTGATGGGTCTAGAGAATTTGAATGAAATAGTGTTGAGCCTACAGATTTTAGATGAAATTTAGTTGATCAGTTTGTCATTTGTATGATTGTTTAAAGGGCTTATTAAAATCTGTAAGGCGGTTGTTTTGTGTTATTTGTTGTAATTTTTTTTCCCGTTTGTCTTGTGATTTTTGATTCGATGTGAGCTGTGTTTTGGGGAAAATTAATTTTCTTGTTTATCTTGCTATAATTTTATAAAGTCCAGGTTGTTTTTTTGTTTCTTCGGTTGTCTTTTTCATATAATTTTGTGTTACGGTTATCTGATTCTGACGTTCATATATCTGAATCTTTTTAGTTTATTAAATGTGTGTTCAGCTCTTTGCGTCTTTGTCTTTGGTGATGGATTTGTGAAGTGCTGCCAAATAATTATTTTAACTGATTTGTAGTTATGTTTCCTTGATTCTTTGAAAGTGTTGCTTGGGTTGCCTTGTTTTGATATTTGAAGTTTTAAATTATGATCAGTTTAATAGAAATCTTTAACTATATTATTACCACTAATGAAAAATTATAGTATTGTTTTCTTATTTTAACATTTAATTCATTTTACATAATTATTTTTT
>NC_025699.1:9355246-9356243 GCF_000633955.1 Camelina sativa | reverse complement strand
AAGTTCATATGATTTTCTGTAAAATTCTTTCAAATCCCACCTAAAACCATGAGATTTGGATTTCTATATTTTTAACTAAACAAATCCTCCAGAATCCTAAAAATTATTAAAATCCTAATCTACAAAACTGTTTTGAATAACAGTGGATTTTAAAGTAGATTTTTAAATCATCAGTTTAATAACAAGAGATTTTAATGGATTTTAAAGTAGATTTTTAAATCATCAGTTCAATAACAGTAGATTTTAATAGATTTTTTAAAATCCATGATTGAATAACATAAAATTTGTAAATTTCATATAAATCACTTAAAATGTCAAGTTGAATACACCCCCCTAGTTGATCAGTTTGTCATTTTTATAATTGTTTAAAGGGCTTATTAAAATCTGTAAGACCCATAAAATTAAAGAAGATGTGGCTGATGTGGCAGCTGAGGTGGCTGCACCAGAGCCAAAATATATATAGATGCTAAATTAGGTACGAAATTGAATCCAACAATTAATAAATTGGACCTACATTACCGGTCACTTTTATTACTTGTAGCATCCGCGAACCAATTTTTGTTGTTTTGGTGTGAGTATCGATCGATACCCTTGTGGCATCGATCGACACCACTATTTCTGGGTTCGTCGGGTTTGCTTTAATTTGCGATTTTGGTTTGGTTGGTTTGGTTTAGTTAACCGAAACGAGTATATAAGTAGAGAAGCGAAAAATTAAGGGTTTTAGGGTGTTTTGTCGCCGTTTGCAGAGATAGAGAGAGAGGAGAGAGCCTATTGTGGTGTGAAGGAGATTAAAGGAGAAAGAGCAGAATCGTTAGGGTTTGGGAGGAAATAGTTTCGGTGTATCAAATCGTTCTCAAAGGTAATGAAATTTGGTAGGTTTATTCCCAAGTTTTTCATCGTCATTCGCCTTTTTACAGAAATAGATTTGGATTTAAACTCGATGAGTTATTGGCAGTTTCGTGAGACACGTTTTCTCAGACGCGAGTTGGGACCATCG
>NC_025699.1:9352938-9354037 GCF_000633955.1 Camelina sativa | reverse complement strand
ACGATATCCTGGTTTATTCTAAGAGTCCTGAGGTGCATGCAGTGCATTTGAGGGCAGTTATGGAGAAGCTGCGGGAGCAGGAGTTGTTTGCTAAGTGGAGCAAGTACAGTTTTTAGCAGCGTGAGATGGGCTTTCTGGGTCACATTGTTTCTGCATAGTGAGTTTATGTAGATCCGGAGAAGATTCAGGCTATTAGGGATTGGCCTAGACAACAAAATGTCACTAAGATCAGGAGTTTCCTTGGTTTGATAGGTTACTACAGGACCATGAGATGAAGTCTCTGGTAGGAGAGGTCAGTGCGTTGAGCTTGTGTGTGGTTCCTCGAGAACCATTGGGTTAGGAGGCGGCTTATGGAGCGGATCTTCTGAGCAGGGTGTGGTTGGCTCAGGAGAAGGATTTGGGGCTGGTGAATGTCTCTAAGGATGTTGATTCAGAGTATCAGGTCTCAACTAATGGTACTATCTATNTGGAGTTGCCTGAGGTTATGCGTGCGTTCCACAAGGTATTTCATGTGTCGATGCTGAGGAACTGTCTTCACGAGGGTGACTNCCAAGGATGAGGATTTGAGATAGGAGATCTTGAGGGAGGCTCATGCGAGTTCTATTCATTCAGGAGCGACTAGGATGTACCGTGATCTCAAGAGGTACTATCATTAGGTCGGGATGAAGAAGGTTGTAGCTAGTTGGGTCGCGAGGTGCGACGTGTGTCAGCTGGTGAAGGCTGAGCATCAGGTTCCAAGCGGATTACTAANGGAGCAGACTTGGGAGCCTGAGGCGAGGACGAAGGCAAGGTTTAAGAAGTGGTTTGAGAAGCAGGCCGCGACTTGAGCTTGTCTAGCCGGGACTGAGTTGTAGTCTGTGGCTGGAGCGGATACGGAGTATTCCAGCCCACCTCTCTTGATACTTGGTCGCTTAGGGGTGGTTGGTTGTGCGACTCAGTACTAAGATGAGGTGGTGCTCGGAATGCGGGTTGATGGATTGGATTGTTGTATCTTATTGTTTCTGTTGTATTTTCGTTGAGGTTGTAACGATTATGACATTTTGAGATTAATAAGATGAGTATTTTTCTTTATGTTTGACTGTTGTCGTCATGGGAAAAA
>NC_025699.1:9327141-9352823 GCF_000633955.1 Camelina sativa | reverse complement strand
GAGAAGATTCGGGTTCTGAGGCTGAACATGAGGGAGGCTCAGGATCGGCAGAAGAGCTATGCTGATAAGAGGAGAAAGGATCTTGAGTTTCAGGTTAACGATAGAGTGTACCTCAAGATGGCTATGTTGCGGGGTCCGAACAGGTCATTGACAGAGACTAAGTTTAGTCCGAGGTACATGGGTCCGTTCAGAGTGGTTGAGCGGGTGGGACCAGTGGCATATCGGCTGGAGTTGCCTGAGGTTATGCGTGCGTTCCACAAGGTATTTCATGTGTCGATGCTGAGGAAGTGTCTTCACGAGGGTGACCGGTTGTTGCCTAAGATTCCTGAGGATCTTCAGCCCAACATGACGTTGGAGGCGAGACCGTTGAGGGTACTCGGGAGGAGAGTCAAGGAACTTCGGAAGAAGAAGATTCCTTTGATGAGAGTCCTGTGGGACTGTGATGGAGTAGAGGAGCAGACTTGGGAGCCTGAGGCGAGGATGAAGGCAAGGTTTAAGAAGTGGTTTGAGAAGCAGGCCGCGACTTGAGCTTGTCTAGCCGGGTCTGAGTTGTAGTCCGTGGCTGGAGCGGGTACGGAGTATTCCAGCCCATCTCTCTTGATACTTGGTCGCTTAGGGGTGGTTGGTTGTGCGACTCAGTACTAAGATGAGGTGGTGCTCGGAATGCGGGTTGATGGATTGGATTGTTGTATCTTATTGTTTCTGTTGTATTTTCGTTGAGGTTGTAACGATTATGACATTTTGAGATTAATAAGATGAGTATTTTTCTTTATGTTTGACTGTTGTCGTCATGGGAAAAAAGAGAAATAGCTCGGGTTTCTATTTTTGGAAGTTTCCATAAATAGAAAGTTTTCACAAAAGGAAAGTTTCCAGAATCAGAAAGTTTGTAAAAAAGGAAAGTTTTGTGGAAATGTTGAGGTAGATCTAGCCGGGAGATACTCGTTGGCATCAGTATTTGTTTTGCTCAAGGTCGTGCGGGCCCAACTGACGTGATACCGATAGCTCGATGGACTTTGTGGCCAGAGAGTGGGAGTGGTATGTTGCTTCGGATGACGATCCGAGAGCGCGCTTGAGGGTGACGACCCAAGAGCGGGATATGTGAGGCTCCCTGGATACCGTAGCTGTGAGCCGAGACTTGGCAGTGAGCCGGTATGTCTCAAGGGTTGCGACCCGAGAGCGGGGGAANTCGATCGACACCACTATTTCTGGGTTCGTCGGGTTTGCTTTAATTTGCGATTTTGGTTTGGTTGGTTTGGTTTAGTTAACCGAAACGAGTATATAAGTAGAGAAGCGAAAAATTAAGGGTTTTAGGGTGTTTTGTCGCCGTTTGCAGAGATAGAGAGAGAGGAGAGAGCCTATTGTGGTGTGAAGGAGATTAAAGGAGAAAGAGCAGAATTGTTAGGGTTTGGGAGGAAATAGTTTCGGTGTATCAAATCGTTCTCAAAGGTAATGAAATTTGGTAGGTTTATTTCCAAGTCTTTCATCGTCATTCGCCTTTTTACAGAAATAGATTTGGATTTAAACTCGATGAGTTATTGGCAGTTTCGTGAGACACGTTTTCTCAGACGCGAGTTGGGACCATCGAAGATTGTAACTGAGATCGTGGTCGCGTGTGGTGCCTGATCATGCTGAAATTTTGTGGGAAGCTTCGTGATGTCTAGGGGTAGCTTTTCACCGGAGCGATTTGATAGTTAACGGTTGGTGTTTATTTTAGGGTTATGTCTTTGAGACTGTTCTTTTCTGATGTTTCTGTCCAGTTTTGTTATAAGTCATTTTTGGTTGTGTGGCTTGTTGTAGGGCGTTTCTGGGCTGTTTCAGAAGTTAGGAGGGTCTCAAATGGTTGTATTGGTTGTTATAATCAGTTGATAAGGTGAGTGCATGACAATGGCTTATCTAAGCCTGAGAATCCTTTGTTGTTCTTGCTTGATTGGTGGTGCTTTGTGGTGTTGTTCTTGCTTGATTGGTGGTGTTAGTGGTGTTGTTCTTGCTTGTGGTGGTTGTGTTATGGTTCTTATAGGTTCCTGAAGGTTTTGGGTGAGGTTGGAACGGATTGGAGATGATTGGAAACGGAGGTTCGTCGTTCGGATTCGTGCAGTTCGCGTCTGCGAAGGGAGTGTCGATCGACACCAGTTAGGTGTCGGTCGACACCATGTTTGGTCAGTGTCGATCGACACCTCTCTGGTGTCGGTCGACACCAAGTTGCTTGTTTCGTGATTTTTCCTGGTTTGTTGTGTTTGGTTGTCATTTGTTAAGCATTGGAATCTCAGTTGCTTGTGTGTATAGCCCAGTAGATGGGAGGATTGCCTCACTAAGTATTTGTGATAATACTTACGCATCTCAATTGTTGTTTGTGGTGTGCAGGTTTGTGTTGTGGAATCATGGCGATGAGGAGGAAGATGATCTAGGGTCTCGTTTGTGTGTTATTGGATTTGTTGGTTATGTTGTTGGAACCTCGGTTAGTGTTATGTTAGGTTGCCGGATAGAATGGTTAGGAATGTTATTGTATTGATGATGTTGTTGGTTTTGTATTACTGGTATGTTTCCGCTGTGCTTAATGTTATTGCTAGTTTAATGTTGAGTTGTGGTTTGGGTTGGTTAATTAAGTAGTATGGGATGCTTAATTATACATTGTATTTAATTGTTAAAAAAAAAAAAGGGGTCGGGTTGTTTCATTACTGAATAATGAAATTGTTCTACAAAACAAACCTCTTCTTATGACATTTCTCGGTTTACAAGTAGGCCCCCACGTGTTGAAGAAGGAAAGCACTTCAGTCCTAACGTCAGCTTAAAAACATTCGGACTGAAACTTAGAGAGGGTTATTAGTTTTAATGGATTTGGAAATCCAAACAAAAATTATTTGTTATTCAATCATAGGTTTGAAAATACTTATCAAAATCATGTGTAATTGGTTTTATGATTTACAAATACGTGTTAAAATCCCATGTTATTCATTTAATGATTTGTTTTTGGATTCCAAAATCCATGTTATGTTTTTAATGGATTTAAAAATGTAAAATAGAAGGATTCAAATCCAAAGATAAAACATGTTATTTCAAAATCCATGTGTTTTGATTTTTAGAATTTACAATTCCATACGCAGTGCCAACTTAGATAGAGGGACAAGCGGTGCGACCGTTCCGTGTTCATAGATTAAAGGAGACAAATAATGTAAGATAAAGGGGTACAAAAAATAAAAATAATGCAAGATAAAGAGGCAAAAAAAGAAATAATGCAAGATAAAGGGGCACAAAAAAATAATGTAAGATAAAAGAGACAAAAAGAAAATTTGTAACACAAAAATAATTAATTAAAATATGTTTTAACAATTTATTTTTACTAATGAATAACCAAAAAGACTCTTTATCTTCCATCATTATTTCACTGACTCCAATTTAGAACGAAAATTTTTTTTTATAATTCTATCAAGTGTTTATATTATCCAAATGAAATTCATATTTTTTAACAGAGATTAAAAAAAAAAAATTGGTCTTTATTCAAACAAACAAAAAAAATTGCCCAGAATACGGATTTGGAAATGACTTCTACAAGTCGTTAAAAATAAATCATTTTAATTAAGTTAGAAAAATAATTTCCCCTAAGAACCAGTCGGAAAAAAGCAGCTAAACATTTTTTTGGGAGATTTCGTAACATTTTTTACAGTTGTGGTCATTTGATTTGCGCTAGACTTGAAACACAAGAGCACATTTGTGGATGATAAGAACTGCTTACAGCTTTTCCTAAATCTATTTTTGTGATAATTCCATCCTCTACAATGATATAAGCAGCTATGTAGCGTTCTCCCATTTCTCTGTACTCATCAAAAACAACGACAACTTTCTTCTCCTCGTCAACAAAGAAACTCCCACAGCTATCCGAAATCTTTAAAACTTCCACCGCAAAGAACAGCTTGCTCCACGACACTGTTTCGGGATCAATCTCTGTCGTAATCCATATCTCCGTATATAACACTGCAAGTTGCTCATCTCTAACACTAGATAGACTTATAGTTTCTCCCGTATAAGGGAGAAACAGTGCCGTGCCAGCCTTTCTAGGGGCTTAAGGCAAATTTTAAAGTGTAATTATTATTTTTAACTGATAATTAACATAATATATATATCTTATATATATATATAACTAATAAAGAGGTCTAAAACAACAATTATACGTCTAAAAGATCTTAAATTTTATCTTTTTTTTTCTAAAACATCATATTCATTTAGAAGCATGTTCTGCATTTTTTTTTACAAATTCAGAAAACATAAATAGTAACCAATATTCATGTAACAGGAAAACTAAACAAGAATCAGTCTTTATATGTTATAAACAAAATCAAAATATAGCAAGTTAGCATAAATTGTAATACCACTATAAAACATGAAACATAAATTATAATATACAAATACAAGAAGACTTAGTAGAAACACATTTGAGAAAACAAAAATAGTTAGGATTCTTAGATTCTTAGAGCTTAAATAAATAAATAAAAGAAATATTATTTTTTTTTATATAAGAATTTGGTTTTGAACTCAAGTAAGAAACATAAATTAAATTTTGTTTTGAACCATTAGACCAAAATTTTATATATTATGTGGGGCCTGAGGCTAATGCCTTTTTGTTACACTATAAGCACGGCCCTGGGGAGAAACGGTAGACTTAGATGCGGTCCAAATGTCTCTCTTGTAAAATCAAAACAGACTAAGAAGAATACTCTTCCTCCTTCATTAGACTTTGACTGAGAATACCAATAAGTATTTCCTTTGAGAGACACGCCACGTTGATGATAAGGTATAAACCAGTCCGCAGTGATAAGCGTATTGATATTATCCATCCGCGTTACAGAGTTGATATAGTCAAGTTCATAAAAAACGTATCCCGGAGTACATTCACCAAATCTTAAAACTTTATAGCTGCGGCCGCTCGATTCTCTCGTCTCGTATCCAATAGCATACTTGTCCATCACGTGCTTTCGGTTGAAATACCGGGTTTGGCCGCAATACGGATTCCAAACAACGAACCTAGTGCGGTCTCTTGTGATGCATAACAATAAACCATCGCAGTGAAACACTTCAGACATATCGACTTCATCTAAATCGGTTAGGCTAACGAGTTTACCTAGATGGTTTATTGATGGGTTAACGTTATTGTGAATTCCATGGAGGTTGACGCTCATCAGATTAACTCGATCATTCATCACCACAACCACCTCTCTTGCTGCTGCTGCTTTGGCTCGAGCAACGTGCTTCTTTGGTTAACGTGTTCCACTTTTTGCAAACGAATCGCACTGCTCTCATCGATGTTACTGGAAGCCTAACGAGCACTTTCTCTACCAAATCGCTTGGAAGATCGGAGAGCATCATCAGCAAAGATTGGTGTAACACAAGTAAGTTAGGTTAAAACTTAGAAGCTTATGAAGAAAGTCTCCTCTGCTTCTGGTGGTTACAAATTTTGAAAGACACAAAAAAACCCTAGCTCAAGTGTGTGCGCCAAGGACGATCGTCGGCTAAAGAATCTTAACTAGTGGGCTTTTAATGTGGCCCAAAATAATATTTAGACGAGCGAGACTGAGAAAGGAAGAGTGATATTTATTAGTGTCCCTGCTGTCCGAGGTTTTTTTATTAACGATCACATCTTGCACCAGAACCGCAACATTAGAGTAGTTAAATGATGGCAGAACCGTGAAGATTGAACCTTTCTAAGACCAATCCAAAGATCAGTAATGTAATTGCAATCAAAATCGTCTCCTTTTAATACAGTGATTAAAGTATATATAATTATATGTATACGAAGTGACAAGATGAAACCAACTATAATTCTATTTGAAGATGTGGCTTCGTCTGATCGAATCTACTTCAACTCTTTAACGAGAAAAATAAAGAGGATTTTAAGGTAAATGTACCGGTAAGGTGTTGCCGATTATTGTGTGTACTGTTAGCGTCTTCAAATCAGGTGAGTTTTGTAATATCCTCTCTATACCAATAATAACATTACGAGAAATCGATGTCTTAAGAGTCAAAGCTTTGACTTTGAACATCGGCAAAGGAACACCAAGTAACTCAGCAAGAGATAAAACCTAACAAAAATCACGTTAAAGTTAGTGAGCATGCGCATAACATAGACTCATAGAGTTAGGCATGTCCTTAATATAGAGAATCAATCCATCGATCATCACTCGTCGTGGAGTGTACAACCAACCTACTCATTCAACATGCGTAAAAGTATATATAATTATATGTACGAGCAGGAGTTCTAGGCATTAGAGAATGCAGAAATAAAGGTCAAAAGATACCTGAAGAAGGATTTCCTCAAAAGTAAGCTTCTCTACATTTGTTGGATATGGGTTTCACCCAGCCTTAACATACTTTCCCACATGCCCATTATTGAAATAGTCACCCCAAAGTCCAGAAATATTGGCTGACCAAAACTCTCTTATCGAGCCGACAAAGCTTTTAGAAGACCCAATTGAGACGGACAGCCCAGTAAATGACGGCCCACATAAGAATGACCGCCAACTTTGCTTGGAGACAATCCCACATTGATCCCGAGGCAGAGAGATGAAGCGTCCCATCAACTATAAATACCAAGAGAGCAGCTTGTAGAAGGCATCAAGTAATCAGGGGCAAGATTCTGGAGTAAATATGATTCTAAGCTATAGTTCTGTTAGTCAATTTGAAAATACAATTCTCTGTAATTAGCCGATCGGCTTATAACGGTTATATTGTAATTCAACGATCTTTGACTATCTTAATAAAAGTCCTTTGTTTCGCCTCCCTTAATTAATATTCCCGAGCTAGTAGTCCCACTCATTCAACAATTCTGCAACTCTTTTAGCAGCTTTAGCACCATGTTTTGAAGAATATCAGCTTCAATGTTATATTGGAATGGGCTAATGCAAATGGTCAGTTTAGCTTCGGCTAAAGACGAGACATCAACTAAAGTAAATAATGAAGACTTAGTGCTTGTCAATATGAGACAATGGAGATGTGGCGACACAATCTGCGTTGGCCCATAACCCGAAGCGCTTTCGTTGATTTCTAATGTTCTCAAACACATCGATTTGCTGAGATCAAGAATCCTGAGTTCACTGTAGAAATCCAACTTTAAGCTCTCAAGAATCGGACAGCCAGATAGAATCTTAGCAATGGATTCATCAGTGAGAAAACAATGACGCAAGTACAACTTCTGCAGGGATGTCCAAGAATGCTGAGTTTCTTGACAGATGTATTGATGTAGAAGAAATCAGGAAAATTATACTCAGTTAAATCCAGGGATATATTCTCCACGTTACGGGACATGAACTTGATCCATTTGCAGATGCCGATGAAAGTGGTAGTATGGAGGTGAAACTTCATCATCTTTAGAGCTGTGTAGTGAGTAAGGGTTTCGCTAACTAATATTTCGGCATAACTATTTTGTCTTTCACGTTCTGATTATGCTAGTCCAAGTCAATCTATCAAAGAGTACTAGTTTCGATTTAGTATAATAAATTGATGTGCGGTAGACAAAAACTAATTAATTAAGCTTAAACTTCTATGCCAAAATCAACCACCGAATCGCGAAATTTTTGTTTTTAGCTTTAACCTAACTTTAAGCACAAGTACAATCTCATATATAGCGTACCTTTTCTTTTGTTTACATGACTGACAATGATGGCGCAGCAAGAAACGCAGCGTACCACCAGTCACATTAAATGTTGTTTGAAAAGTGCTTATCGGCCATATCAATCATCTTAATTTAAGAATGTAATAACATTTAGTTATATGAGTGCAAAAAAAACAAAAAAAAAGCTCTCTCCTCCTTTTTTCTCTCCACCTTCTCTCTAAAAACCTAAACCTAGTTTTGAGCCGCCGCCTTTCCGGTTGCCCTCCCGGCACCGGAGAGGGCTTTTGTTCCCCTCTTTTCTTAGCTGCTTCTACTGTCATCGTCACCCTCTGTGAGGTGGTCCTTCGTCTCTGATATGGTTCTCTTGTTGGTGGTTTCCGGCGATGTCTAGGCGCGTGAAGTGGAGTCTTCTTTGGGAGGTGTCTGCTAGTGAAGGCTCGACGGACTTGCTTGAGGACGGCAGCGTTTGTTCGTGGCTGGATTTGGCAGATCTGGGTGGAAGACTTTGTGTGTTGGGACTCGCCGAAGGGTTTGTTGGCTTTGGTGAGAAGTGAGAGCCGCGGCTTCTCTTCGGTGAACTCCGGTGGTCAGATCTGGTGTTTCTCTCACTGGATCTTGACTTCTCTCCGTCCAGTCGAGGCGTTACTTCTCAGTTGGGGTTGGCTTCTTTGACAGGTAAGTTTGGGCGGTTCTTCATTGTGGGTCTTGGATCTACAAGGGGAAGGCAGTGGTGGGTGGTTTGCATCTCCGGCAACAGAGGCGTGGTTTGTCTTCCTCTGATGCAACTGTGGCTTCGGTTTGGATGGTCGGGAAGCTTCTAGATCAAGCCGCGTTTGGTCGCGGTGGAGCTTTTCCCTTGGTTCACCCATCCGCCAGAAGCTGCGATTGCGGCGGAAGTCGGAGGAGGGCAGGAGGGTATTGTTGCATTGTTGCGGTGGTTAACCTAGATGTTTGACATCCTTAGGGGCTATCATGGGATCCGGTTTATGGAAGATGGATTGAGCCATCATCCTCTGTAAATCGCCATGACTTTGTGTCCACCAGACCGGATTGAAGCAAACCTACCTGGAGGTTGCGGTGGTTGCCGGAGCTGGAAGAGGCGTGTTAGATCTGAGTGAGCGGGTTGCTAGGCACGGGACCTGTCTTCGCGGAGCCTGTCATTGGTGGTTTGAACTTGTTGGAGGATCTGTAGCGGGTCAAGCAGTACACCGGAGAAGAACCTGAGACAGAGTTTGGTTGCGGATGTCAAGGGTTTCGATTTGGTGTATCCGCCGCAAAGCCGTGGATCCTGCAACCACCGGCGTTCCTGTTCAAGCTTCTGTTTCAGGTCATTCAGCAGGATCCGATCGTTTTTCCGGCGAAGGCATCGACCGCCGTTTTCTCCTTTTTGTAACTGCTGGACCTTTGTAATTAGTTCCAAGGCCGAGCCCATTAGTGGTAGGCCCATTATCAATACTAATATTAATAGAAAAGTTTTTTTAAAAAAAAAAAAAAAAAAAAAAAAAAAAAAACATTTAGTTATATGTGATCAGAGTCAGATAGATTGATTCATTCAGAAGCAAACATAAAATAAATGATTCACAATTCGTGATTGTGCGGTGACATGACACCCATATGGTCATTGGAGGACAAATTTTCAAGATATTCTAAGCAAAGAAAATGGTATTTGTGGGATATATATATACACTAGATTAGGACCGTCCGATGTGCGGATTTAGAGTTTTTAAAATGAAATTAAATTTAATAAAGAATTTAAAATAAATATTTTTAGTAAGTAAAAATTATCTATAAAAGTCGATAGATACACCGAAGTGTCCAATGTGGTATTTGTTGTAATAAGTGTGATTCTGTGGTTGACACTATTAATCACGTTTTCTTTGAATGCCCTCGCTCTTGTGAAGTTTGGGATTTATCTCCGACTCATGTCTCGTCAGAGGGTTTTCCATATGAGTCGGTGTACTCGAATTTGGATTTTGTTTTCTAGAGCGATAAGTTAGCCTGGGAAGAGGCCTCTCTTTTATAGCGGTCATGTCAGCTCCATCTCTGTCTTCGGATGTCCAGATTTCTTCACCTCGTTGTCAGAGTCATGGTTCTTTGAAAGCAACCAATTTGCATTCAGGATTGGACTAGCGGTGTCGCGTTGGTGAAGAGCAAACCTTGTTGTTGGGGGCCAAGTCTCTAAGACGGAGCCACACCCCCTGCATTCAGAGTTAGAAGCGTTGTATTGGGCCATGGAGCAGATACGTGCTGCAGGGATCGCTTGTCAACATTTCGAGACTGATTGTGCTGAGTTACTCACTCTGGTTCAGTCCCCTAAAGATTGGCCGTCCTTCTCCAACGTGCTCGATGAGTTCAACTCGCTGGAATCCTTCCAACTATTCTCCATCTCTTGGTTCCCGCGTGCGTCAAATACGAAGGTGAATTGTCTTATCCTTGTTTCGCGTTCTCTTATCTCTGAAATTTCTTTTGTAAACCCCTTCTCTCCGGCTATGGCAACTAACCAAGAATTTTTTTTTAATTTATTGTTTGCATTGAAAAAGTAAACATATACACTTTTAGTTAAGAAAATAGTTGTACATGAGTTCAAATTTATTAAAATTAAATTAAATTTAACAAAGAATATATATTTATTTAATTATTTTCGTAAGTAAAAACAATGTATAAAAGTAAAGAGATAAACTTTTAGTTATAGAAAATAGTTGTTTTTTTGCTATAATACACTAATGTATATCCATTTACAAAATCTACATTACCATTTGAAGTGTATTTGTACACACAAATATATTTTAGTGTTAAAATATACTCATTATTCTTTACTATTATCAACAAATTGTCTTTATGAACATATTAAATAATCTATTATATGTCTCTTCACTTTAACATTTTTATAGTTACCAAAACGCATACGTTAATCTGACATACTCCTATCTTATATGTTACAATAGCAGTCGTTTTAAATAAATTATTTGATTGCTGAAAAAATTATGAAACGATCTATTTTTATTTTAAATCTTTTACTTCAAAAATCTCTTTCTTTATGTAAATGTAAGTATATACATTTTTCTAGAAACAGTAATTAGTTGTATAATTTTCACAATCATATTTTTATCTTATATGAAAAGTAATCATTTTTTTGTAAAATTAACAACTTAAAATTAAAATAAGTAAACGATATTACAATTTCGAATTTTTGATATATATATATATAATTTCCTTATAATGATTTTTTTTTATGGTAGGTTTTGTATTTTTACGTTTTCTTTTCTAAAAATTTAATAATTTTAGAATGGACATGTGTCAACATCCGAATGATCTAATTGATACGTGTCAAGATTTTATTAATTAGTAATTTTGACATCAAACTTTATATAATAAGATATATATAGCTGCAAATGTCATGTGGCTGGAAATTTTTACCTATACAGGAGAAACCTCTTGACTAGTCCTACATGTCGATAGTGTGGTGAAGATACTGAAAGCAAAAATATAATCTTACAAAATCTTACCTTACACTACAAGAAATATAGGCATTGGTAGCATATTATTGTAGCGCAAATTTACTGACTGCTACTAAAAGTGTCAAAATCATCGGAAGTGAACTCTATTATAGCATTATTGTAGCGCTATGAAAGATTTTCAATAAGCGGGAATCCAAAAATCATTATTGTAACTGGAAAATCATCGAGGAGGCAAAACACTTACCCAAATTTCTAGTTTGTCCGCCAAATTAAAACTTAGCTCATCTTTTTTTCCCCTAAAAAACAACATTTATACAAAAAAAAAAAATTCAATTCATTTATCCCTAATCTAAATCGAAGAAAATTTCCCCTCTTCTCTCCACTTCTCCTCTCTCTCCGATCTCTACTCTCCCTCTCAGTCTCCGTCTCTCTCCACGTCCGCTTCGTCGGCGATTTCTCTTCCTCCGCCGCCACCACTTTCTCCTCCATCATCTCAGCCGCCGTCACCAGAGGTGGCCGTTCACGGGGTTGCGAAACTGAGTCTCATGACCAGCAACTCGCCAAAGCCTTGACCTTTCCTCACTTAATCCCAATTGGTACTCTTATTATGAACTAATCAATCTTCTCAAAAATACTAATTTTTAGGAATCGATGTTTCTTTGTAAGTCAATGAATTTCTCAATCTGATTTTGTGTCTGTAATATCTGGGTTTATAAAGTCTGTAGCTTTTTGTTTGTTTTTCGCTGTCCTTATGTAAGATATGATAACAAATTATGTGTATTTTTTGTATTTGGATGTGTTCTTCGCTAAACATCAGAGTTTTGGTTTGTAAAATTTTTAGGTGTTGAATCAACAATTGGAGCAGGGGTTTATATTCTTGTGGGAACAGTGGCGAGAGAGCATTCAGGACCTGCTCTAGCCTTTTCATTCTTTATAGCTGGTGTTTCTGTAGCACTCTCTAGCCTTTTTCCTTCAGCTGGAAGTGCCTATCACTACTCTTACATTTGCTTTGGTGAAGGGTATCATTTCACTTGCTTGTTTAGTTATCTAGCAGTTTGTTGCGGTTTCATTAACCACTCGTTGAAGGATTTGGAGCCTTTAATGTTTTGCTTTTGAATTTTGTGGGATTCTGCATAGTTGCGTGGTTAATTGGCTGACACTGATTCTGGAATACACTCTTGGTGGTTCAACTGGCGGAGGGAGAAGAAGAAGAAGCCATTATCTGATTACGCGTCTGAGAGACGGGGCGATGTTATTCGAAGATCTCATCGAATGTTGCGATGGCAAACTCAATCCCGTCAAATTCTTTTCTGCTGATGAGATCCGCAAAGCGACCAACAATTTCAGCGACTCGAATCATATTTCTGAATTATCTGATTTTGGCTACGAATGGTATTCAGGTCAAACAGAGAACCATCACAAAATATTCATCGATAAAGTTGTAAGAAGGTCCAAATTTGATGAAGTTTACTTTGACACGACATAGCAGTTTCATCGATGGTGAGTGGTCACAAAAGCTTCAGGAAATTGATTGGATGTTGTCTTGAGTTTGCTGGTCGAGTCACAGTTCTTTGCCTACATTGGATTTGATTCAGTTGCAAATATGGCAGACGAGGTTAAAGATTGTGATGCTAAACTTAGATAGAATACTTGCAAGAATGTGGGACGAAATGGGGACTTGTGAGAGTTTAGTATATGAGACTTGTGAGTTGTGACAATTTTTATTATATTTAGCATTTTGCATCTTTTTATAGGAAATGTATTCTGAATTATGCAAATTTTATACTACTAACGGTTTGTGATAATTCAATAAAATAAGTTAGAGATTTTTTTTATATCAATCTCTTAACATTCTCCAGAATCACTAAAATAACATTATCAACTCACAACAAAAATAATTCATGATATTTATGAAATATGATTAATGGTTAATATTTGTAGAATATTTTTCTGTTTCAAAATTAAGAAAAAAAATATAATGAATTATTATTTCATACTAAAAATATAAAATAAAATAAAAATTATTACAAAATACAAAATAATAATAAAACGTTAGTTGAATTTTTGATTTAGAATGTAGGATTTATGGTTTGGGATTTAAGGTATAAGAGTATATAAGGTTTGAAGTATATATAAATCTACTTATAATATAAATACAAACACTAAATTTTTAATTGTAAATTATTAAATTTTCTACTTAGAATAACAATGAAAATATAGAAACTATTAATGTTTTATATTGTCTTATTACAAAATAGAAATAAGAATGAAAGCAATAGAGTCTTTGATGTTAGGGTATAGGGTATAAGGGTTGTGATTTAGGGTATAGGGTTTGAAACTACTAACTCTTAACCATAAACACTAAATTTTTAATTGTAAATTATTAAATTTTCTACTTAGAATAAATATAGAAACTATTAATGTTTTATATTGTCTTATTACAAAATAGAAATAAGAATGAATGCAATAGAGTCTTTGATGTTAGGGTATAAAGTATAAGGGTTGTGATTTAGGGTATAGGGTTTGAAACTACTAATTCTTAACCATAAACATTAAATTTTTAATTGTAAATTATTTAACACCAATATCATAAAATATATCAAAAATAAAAAAGATTCAAGTATTACAAAATTAATCTAGTAATTTTGAAAATATATATTTCAAGTATTACAAATTTTAAAATGTAAATAGAAAAGCTGGTTTCTGATTGGTTGATCCATAGAGTTAAGGATCATCCCTTATCTAATACACACCGTTGATTTTATTTAAATCAATGGACTACCTTCCTTCTTTCTGACTTCCCTTTGCTGTCTCACTCACGCTCCTCTTTTCTTCTTTTTTTTGTTTGTTTGTTTGTTTGTTTGTGTGTGCGAGAGAAACTCTTCCTCTTCTCTTCCTCTATAGCTTCTCTCTATGTCCACGATTTTTCATTAGCTTCTCTCTATGTCCACGATTTTTCATTAGCTTCTCTTCTTTGCCTTTGAGCTACCGTTCTCATCTTATCCCTCCCATCTCCAGATGATTCGCCGAAGACCAAACCCAAGGCAAAATCGGATCATTTGTAGCAATTGGAGGAAGCGAAATCACAATACCACCACCGAAACTTACTTGTTCATCGGAATCAAACACACTCAGTATCATTCTGTGATTGATTTTGGTTTCCGTTTGTTATTCCCAGGGACTGATGCTGGTTCACTTTCTGGGTTTTCAGCCAAAGGTCTTTCTAATTTGGATTCTCCCCTTCTCTTCAGGTCAGATTTGTTTTGTTCTAGCTTTTGTTCTTGTGATTTCGATTAAGTTAATGGTTTGAATCTTCTGCTAGTTTTTTCTTTCTCGTTTAGGTTATTAATTAAGATCGAAGATGAGATTTAGTATGGCTTTTCTCAGATTGATTTTGAATCTGATTTATGTGTGTGTAGGAGCAAGTGATTAGAGTAGCTGAAACGGAGACATCACATGTATATAACTCAGTTTTCTTCATGACTTGTGAAGTTCTTTGTTCCTCTTCCTCTGATCCTTCTAATAGAGGAAGGATTTACGTTGTTCTGTGTTTGGTATTTGGTTTTGTTTATTTACGTTGTTGTTTGATGGTGAACTTTGCAGAGAAAAACTTCAGCTGGTGATCCTGGGACCATATGTCTGTCTGCTTATGTTATTTCGGTTTCTTGATTTCAGGTTGTTCAACAAAAAACTGCTTCTTGCTTGTGTTTGATAACTGTCAAGAAGGAAGACAAGCTTGAGTTCAGGAAGATCCTTGAGGTATGGCAATTGTTATTGGTCTCTGCATATGCGTTATGACTCTATGAAGAAATAGAGAGTTCACACAAAGCCAAAGACTCTAAGGTGATCTGCTGATGGAATGGCGTTGGCTGTTAAATGGTATGAGTTGGAGATCTACTAGAGCTGCTTCGGTTTCTTTATGACTTGGTTTGGTGAAGAAATGTACTTGCCTTTTTTTTTATGACTTGGTTGGTGATTCAAGCATTTGTATTTTTTGGGTATTTGATAGAATGATTCTATATAAAATGTATGGTTTATAAATTTAATGTAATATTAATTTTATTTATGAATCAATTTGCAATTTATATTTTATGCAATATAGGTTTCAAATAATTGAAATATAGCACATAATAATATACATTAAACAGCATTAACAAAATGATACAAAACAATATTTTACAGCACTAATAAAAAGATACAAAACAATATTTTATAATACTAATAAAATGATATAAAATAATATTTTACAACACTAAAAAAAAGTTATGAAAAACTTTATTATAGCATGAATCAAATGTTACAAAAGATTATTTTATAGCAGAAGATTAGCGCTATAATAGCTCTGACTATTGTAGCATTTAAAAAATGCTATGGTAAGGAGGGGACCTACTATAGCTCCTCATTATACAGCGTTTTCAAATGCGCTACGAAAGTCCTTTAGTAGCATTTTCCGTGTGCTACCAATGTCCATATTTCTTGTAGTGTTAGTAAATCAAACCAGAAAATTAAATCTTACACTCTATAGTCTATACACTATTACAAGCTCACTTGTAGTAAAATCAAAATAACATATCGCAATATATACGAATGTATCATTCATTAATTATATTGGATATATAAACCATAAGCCAATTCTTCACATAATTAAACACATTCTCTTATTTCCTCCACAATACTCGTTATAAACTTATAATCATAAATGTGTGTATATAAACCCATCATTCAATGGCAATGAAAACTTAGGGTTGAGAGAATATATAAGAAGAATTTTACATTATATCCTAACTTGTTTTACAAATAACGAAATGTCTTCTTCTACTATATATGAGGTTCGATGTAAAATATTCAGTAATATTAAATAAAGTATTACAGTACCCATTATCAAAGAAAAACAAATATTCAAGAAGATTCGGAACGAACCTATATATGACTCACCACTCATCATCTGATGTCAGGGATCGGTTTGATTATATAGGAGCGCAATGGAGACGTTCTTGTGGGAAAGTGTTGGAACGACCACCTCTTCTAACTTAAACGAAGGGTAACGTTCATCAAATATTACGGCTATATTGTCTAATGTCTTTGTGTTTTTAAGCACGAGTTCCAACAGTGAAGTCACGTGCTTTGGCTCGATAGAGCAACCGACCTTGTTAAAAGAGACCCCATCTTTTGACCTCCAACATTGATCCGGGTTAAAGCCTTGCAACTCCAAGTAGTCGTCTAGAGCATAGTCCTGCTCAACAGAAAGAAGATACAAAAATGGTTCTTGGATATATATTCGAACTGATCAGAGATACTTAGAAGAGATGTCAAAAGGAAGGTAAATTAAAAGAGGTTAAATGGTAACTATACCCGTATGTAGTTGGAGCTCTTTACGCGTACTGTTAGCTTCTTTAAATCAGGTGAGTTTTGCAACAGTCTTTCTATACTAGGAATAACATATTGAAAGATAAGTGTCTTGAGAGTCAAATCTTTCACCTTCAACTTAGGAAAGGGAACACTACGAACCTCGGCCAAAGATAAAATCTATCAAAAAAAGCAAAGATCAAATTAATTATGATTAATTAGAGAAATGCAATAAGGAGGACGATCGATACTTACATGAAGAAAGTTTCCCCCAAGAGTAAGCTTCTCTACATTCTGCAACTTTTCTAGCATCTTTAGCACTACGTCTTGAAGGAAACCAGCCTCGACGTTGTTCAATACGAAAATGCAAATCTCCAGCCTAGCTTCGGCTAAGTACGAGACATCAAAAGAAGTACATGCTAACTGTGAGTTTATTACCAATATGAGATTATGTACATGCGGTGCCAGAATCTGTGTTGGCCCCGGAACCCAACTGTAGGGGTATATATCTAGTGTTCTCAAACACAATGATTTGCTGAGATCAAGAACCTTCAGTTCACCACACGTATCCAATGTTAAGCACTCGAGAACCGGACAACCAGATAGAATCGCAGCCATGGATTCATCAGAGAGAGCACAATCACCCAGGTACAACTTCTTCAGAGATGTCCAAGACACCACCGAGCATCTGGGAATCACCATCTTACAATTGAATTTAAAGGTGAGTTGCTTGACAGAAGAACTCATGTAGAATACATCAGGAATCTTATACTCATCGGAATGAATATTCCATATATCCAACAATAGATTCTCCACGTTACGGGACATGAGGAACTTGATCAACCTGTCTATGTCTTGATCGTCGCCATCTCTAATTTATCTAAAAGCTATTTTAAGATTTTCTAGGGTTTTGTTTTTATGATACCGCTCAACTCTACGGAATTTTTTTTTTGACCAAAAAAAAAAAAAACAGAACAGAAAGTGAGTCTCCTCTACTATTAGGGCATGTCTATTGCACATAATTTACATGAAATGCACAAAAGAAAGAGAGAAAAATAAAAAAAAGAATAATAAAAAGAAAAAAAAAAAGAAAAAGAACAAAAGTTGGAAAGAGAGAAAAGAGTGTCTCTGCCGAGACACAAAAACACTGAATCTAACATGTGTCATCATTTAACTGGCTGGGGGGAAAAATAATAATAATTAATTAGATTAAAATAAAAATATTATTATTTATTCTCTTTGACACCCAATTGGCAGTATCACCAATGAAATTGCTCTTAGGCCCAAATCTATAAAACAACAGAAATAAATCTGTAACTAACTAAAGTTACTAAAACAAAAAACTCAAGTTAAATTTCGAACAAAATTTAATTTCCTATCAAACAATATCATATATCAAGGTGTATTGTACCATCGTATATATTTGGTGTATACGTGCCTCCATCGTTTCGACAAGACGGAAGTTCTGATGGCGAACTTGGTCGGAATAAAGGAGAGGATGTGTTGTAGGGTTGCATCGGGTAATTAAGAGCTTATCAAGTCGTCTACTCCTTTTGATCACATACGTCTACTGCTCCTTGGTTTTTCTGGCGACGTTTGGCAGACGTAAATAAGTCAAAAGACGACACATTTATATTTGCATAACTTAAGGTTAAACGACGACAAATCAAAGAGTTTATCATGAGTAAACATCTTCTGATATGTTTCAACTTTGGATGGCCCAAAAAAAAACGTGTGTTTTTGTGAATGGGTAATGATGACTTCTAGTTGTTGTACAACTTGTACTTAGGTGAAAAAGGAAGACAGTTTTGTCATCTTCTTATAATTAAAAGAGGAGTACGTTTTTATTAATGTCCGAAATTCTCACTGTATTTACAGCAATTGCCACTGAATACATATAGAAGGACAATCAATCGATTAACTGAGCAGGGTAAATGTGTCAGAAATTATTTAAAAAAAAAAATCACCCACACAGCAAGGATCCGCGTGTTTTTAAGAAACCCGGCTTCAATTACCCTAAGGCCCAAATTAATACATATCAGCCATATTATCAATATCTATAGGTTTTAAAAATTGTCCACAAGCCCAATACACACTTAAAAATATGCGAAGGTATTTTTTTTGGTAACTATTCAAACAAAATCTTCTCAATCAATCCCGCCCTCAAATCTCTCTAATAATCTTGAAAATCAGCAAATTCTATCAGATACATAATATAATCCTAATCATAACCAAAAATCCCGCAATTATCAAAGCAAATCCTATACGATACCCTAGAACACTCGACCACTATAAATAATCCAACATCAAACACATTCAAAACTCATCAAGCAAAAATCAATTCTCAAGCAAAATTCAGCAAGAAACTATCAATGGCTGCAGCTTACGCTTACCTTCGCGACGTTAAGCCTTACAAGACTTCTTGGAAGGTCCAAGTAAGGGTTCTTCATTCATGGAAGACCTACTCAACAAGATTTGGTGAAACTTTCGATATGGTGCTCTCAGATGTCCAAGTAAGTTTAAATATTGCTGTCTTCCATCATTCACCTCTAATTTTATTTTTTTGTAATGCAACTACAATGTACCTTATAACTTCTTTTACCAGGGGACGAAGATTCACGCTTCTGTCAAGAAGGACTTGATCAGTCGTTTTGAAAACAAGGTCGTGACCGGTCAATGGAGAACTGTCGAGAACTTTGGTTTGAGTATCGCCACTGGTCAATTCAAGCCTACTGCCCATCGTTACAAGATGTCTTTCATCACTCAAACCATTGTCAGTAGGATGGACTCTGTGTCTGATGATCCGTATTTAACTCTGTCCCCATTTGTTTCTGTCCTGTCCGGCAACCTGAATGAAAACCATCTGATTGGTGAGTTATTTTAATTTTACCATATCGAATGTTTAAAGAAAACTAATAAATTTGCTAATTCAATGACATCATTCATCAGATATTGTTGGTCAAATTGTGAATGTTGGGGAGATGGAAACCATCGATGTCAACAACAGACCCACTAAGAAGATCAGTTTTGAGCTTCGGGATGAGAGGTAACATTTTATTCTAAATACGAAATGTCTGAAAACATATGTCATCCTAACATTCACAACATATTTTAATTGTGCGTTGCTTTTATTAGTGATGATAGACTACCATGCACTTTGTGGGGTACATTTGCTGAGCAAGTGCATAGTGCTTGTGATCCTGATGCTCAAGCACGTGTTATTTGTCTGGTGAGATTTGCAAAAATCAAGACTTACAATGGTAAGTTTTAATCATTTAACCTTATCATAGAGTAGTATTTTTTTTACTTAAAAAACCGCAATGTTGTAAGTTTTAACCAGTTCGGACCTATAAAATCTTCAATGTGTTTTACTCTTATAGAGAAGAGGAGTATCTCCAATGCTTTCAATGCATCTGTGGTGGTAATTAATCCCGACTATGCAGACATCCTAGAGTGGCAGAATAAGTAAGTTTAACTACATATATTTAAAACCACGTTATGCTTAGTGTATATTGGGTTTTATCAGCCCTACTCAACATATATATATATATATATATATATATATATATTTATATAAATGTTAGGTTGCCAAATGATGGGCTTGCTATTACCTTAATTGAGAGGAGACAAAGGAATAATTTGCAGTTAGCAAATGTAGGCGAGTTCTACCAGAACTTCCCAAGGAGGAACATACAAGCTATTTTGGATATGACTGAGGTAACTAAGGGAAATGTATAAGTGTGTTAAAATTATTAACCTTATAATTTTGTTCCATTCAAATTATATCAGTGTTTTCCTAATCCGAATATATACATATGTGTAGGAAGGAAAGGTCAAATTGATATGTACTATTTATGCCATAGATTGTGATTGGGCTTGGTACTATATCTCGTGCAAAAGGTGTAACAAGAAGGTTACACCTATCAACGCAATCACCAATGGTTCTGTCTCAACTGCAAAGAAACCCCAGTTCTGGTGTGATGGGTGTCGAGTACATGTTACTAATGTTCTCGCAAGGTATACACATTGAAATATTTTATCAATTTATACACAATTATAGGTGTATAATCTCCATACTCATCTTTGAACGTTATGGTCCTAGGTACAAACTACATGTCAACGTTATGGATAATTCTGGTGAGTTGAAGTTGATGCTCTTTGATAGCATGGCCACATAGATTGTAGGCTGCTCAGCAAACTCACTCATTGATGGTCAATTTTATGAGGTATTTGATATGATTAACATACAGCAACAACTTAATAAGGGAGTGTAGTTGATCCTATTGATTCCATAAGTAGGGCCGTATATGGTGATTTGGAAATGTTGCATACAAAAACAGATCCGAAGTTTTTCCAAACAAGAGCTATTTTATGTCCAACAAATAGTGATGTTAACACCATCAATGAAAGACTGCTTGAGAAGCTCCAAGGTTAGTTTCTACTTTTAAATCAGGCAAATTTTTAGTTTTTCCGATCTTAGTTAAATACAATAATAACGTGATCATATATCTATACAGGTGAAGAAATGGTGTACTTAAGTGTTGATAGTATCGATCCTCAGGACAGCGAATCATTAAACAACCCTGTTTTCAGTTCAGACTTCTTAAATAGTATAAAGCTCTCAGGGTTGCCAAATCACAGTCTTCGTCTTAAGATTGGTGCTCCTGTAATGTTACTGAGAAATATAGATCCTAAAGGTGGTTTATGCAACGGTACACGATTGCAGATTACTCAGATGGGGATTAATGTCCTTGAAGCTTGTGTTATTACCGGTAAAAGAGTTGGAGAGAAAGTGTTAATTCCAAAGGTTTTAATTAAACCGACTGATACTAAACTTCCTTTTCGGATGAGATGAAGACAATTTCCATTGTCTGTAGCTTTTGCCATGACTATAAACAAGAGTCAAGGACAATCACTCGAAGAAGTTGGTCTTTTTCTACCTCGACTNGGATAATTCTGGTGAGTTGAAGTTGATGCTCTTTGATAGCATGGCCACATAGATTGTAGGCTGCTCAGCAAACTCACTCATTGATGGTCAATTTTATGAGGTATTTGATATGATTAACATACAGCAACAACTTAATAAGGGAGTTTAGTTGATCCTATTGATTCCATAAGTAGGGCCGTATATGGTGATTTGGAAATGTTGCATACAAAAACAGATCCGAAGTTTTTCCAAACAAGAGCTATTTTATGTCCAACAAATAGTGATGTTAACACCATCAATGAAAGACTGCTTGAGAAGCTCCAAGGTTAGTTTCTACTTTTAAATCAGGCAAATTTTTAGTTTTTCCGATCTTAGTTAAATACAATAATAACGTGATCATATATCTATACAGGTGAAGAAATGGTGTACTTAAGTGTTGATAGTATCGATCCTCAGGACAGCGAATCATTAAACAACCCTGTTTTCAGTTCAGACTTCTTAAATAGTATAAAGCTCTCAGGGTTGCCAAATCACAGTCTTCGTCTTAAGATTGGTGCTCCTGTAATGTTACTGAGAAATATAGATCCTAAAGGTGGTTTATGCAACGGTACACGATTGCAGATTACTCAGATGGGGATTAATGTCCTTGAAGCTTGTGTTATTACCGGTAAAAGAGTTGGAGAGAAAGTGTTAATTCCAAAGGTTTTAATTAAACCGACTGATACTAAACTTCCTTTTCGGATGAGATGAAGACAATTTCCATTGTCTGTAGCTTTTGCCATGACTATAAACAAGAGTCAAGGACAATCACTCGAAGAAGTTGGTCTTTTTCTACCTCGACTAGTGTTTTCTCATGGCCAGTTATATGTGGCCCTTTCTAGGGTCACATCGAAGAAGGGTTTGAAAGTGCTTATCTTAGATAAAGATGGAGGGACAACAAAGCAAACGATGAATGTTGTGTTCAAGGAAATTTTTCAAAATCTATGGAAGTAAGGTCTGGTTTGGTGTTTTTTGTTTTAAATTTTTTAATTTCAAGGGTGAATTTTGTTTTTGCAGTCTTCTATTAGTAAAACATTTTGGGGATGTTTGGTTTGTTTCGTATTTGAAGAAATTTACTTAATATAGCTCTTAATATTTCGTATTATACTGTTATCTAAACTAAGCATAGACCATATAAAACAAAAGAATGCTGTTTTAATTTCTAGGTTTAGATTTAGATTTTGTTTTGTGTTCGTTATTTGTAATCAAATGACCATTCATTCATAGAATAATTTACCAAACAAAGCCAAAAACAGAGAGCCATGTAACTAACCGAGTAAGATGTCATCAGTGTTTCCTTTTATTTGACTGTAATTGTTGATTTATAAGTCCAGCTTTCTGCAGAAACGTTGTATACATGGATAGACCATATATTATTGAATGAGGAAGTTTACAGAATATTGTAATTTATGTAAACGAAATCAAACTCAAACTTATCTTGCTTTGGTGTTGAATGATTATACTTTACCAACCCCAGTTGTCACCTGTAAGAGATAAATTGGTTAAGATCTGAATTCATCTTATTATAAAAATTTTCAAAACACAGACCCTTAAAATCAAATTTAAGGACAGATTGTAATAGAGTGAATTGAATATATCGATATAACCCTCTTTACTAAAATTTAGACTCTAAATTCGAACTTAGATACACTTACGATGAGAACAACAGTTGAAAGGGACTAAAGAAATTTGCTTTATATTTAGTATTATACTGAGTTCTGAACAGAGCATAGTCGGTTAAAAACATCTTAATGCTGTTTTGATTTATTTAAAACTGGTTTTGGTTTTGTTTTCGTTCTTTGTAAACACATGACAATTCCTCGAAAGTCTAATTTAGAAAAGAAAGGCAAAAAAAGAGAGTCATGTTACTAACCAGTTTAGGACGTCATCTGTATTTGCTTTTAGTTGACTGTAATTGTTGATGTTATAAGTATCTGTCTACACAAGAGTTGTAAACATGGAAAGAACATATGTTAGTGTATGACGATGTCTACAGAACACCATGAGATCTGAAGCTGAAATCAACATCGAACTTATCTGGCTTTTCTTTTGAATGAATATACTTTTATAACATAAGGAAATACCTCGAATTGAATGATTAAGATGTTAGATAATCTTATAACAAAAAAGCCCAAATCACAGTCGCTAAATTCAGAATTTAACAACAGACGATAATATATGTATATTCGTTATTCGCTTCGNAGCAAGGAACAATACAAAACCACACATCTGGCTGGGGTTGTTTAGTCAATTGGTTTTCTTTTGCCTCCAGCAGGTAGCTCGATTTGGACCAAACTTGGAACGTAATAAAGAGGAGCTGGCCAAGGTCCTGTCTGATGTGTAACAAGCGGATCACAACCAGATTGACTGACTTGATTGTTCTCCCCGAGAATGAATATCTTATCGATGCAGTGGATGTAGCAGTCTTCTATCCATCTATCACAACACACGGCGAGTTTCTTATCCTCGTCAAGCACAAAATTTACTAGATCAGTAATTTGAAGATGAGGGCTCAAATCGAATGCTAAGACCTTGTTCCAGGACACCGCTTTGGTGGAGTCATTACCAATCTTACTTGTCACCCATATCTCAGCCTTGCATGTAGAATCGGGCTGTAAAAACACGGAAAGTTTCTCGTCTCTAACAACAGAAAGACTCAAAATTTTATACAATGGACACTGATAGGGAAGAGGCACAAACAGAGATGATTTCTCAGTAGAGAAATCAAATCTGAGCAATGACCAGCCAAGTTGCGGTTTTGATTTCTCCTTAGCAATAAAGTAAGTATTTCCCTTCAAAGGCACGATGTCTCCAGAGATCATACCGTCCCAGCCTGGTGGAGTGAGATCACCATCAGGAATCCTCCTCCACGAATCAGAGGAGTTAAGGTCGTAGATTTCGGTATCTTCGCCACCATTATAGCACAAAATTTTGTAGCTTCTTTGACTGCAGGAGGACTTGTTGTTCTTCTTGTTGTAGTACCCGAGAACAAATGTGTTGGTATTCTTCCAACGATTGTTGGCTTCGATCCACCTGGTTTGACCAGTAAACGGGTTCCAAACCACTATTTGAGATCCGTAACGGCGGGTGCCTTCCTTGACGCATATCAATAAGCCGTCGCAGTGAAAGACTTCTGTTATATCAAACTGACGTGAATTTTTAAAGGGACACGGATGTGGTAGGCTAAGTTCTCTTTTTACCTCTACAGATGGAAGAGGAGGAACATCGTCTCCATGTGGGGGAAGATTGATTATGCTCAAAGGACAAATCCGGCACTTCTCTGTCAAGATGAGAGAGTGAATCTCCTTTGGGGCATTATCAAAGTGCTCTCTTGCGAATCTCCTATCATCTTTGAACAAACGGTTCCATCGTTTGCAAGTTGCTCGTAACCGTTTCAGGGATGTGGCCGGAACGCGACAGAGTATCTCATCTACCAAATCGTTAAGAAGCTCCGGTATCGCCATCGATCTCAGTCTCAGCTCCTGTAAAGTCTAGCAGTTATGCTTTTGGTAATGTGAAGACTGAAGACTCTTTTTTATCGCGGGAGAAGAAAAAAACTTGACAACTTCGACTTAAGTTTAATCCAACCCTAAACAAAACTCTTTCGCTTGATCACTCACGGCTTTCTTGTTTTTAGAAAGAATGAAAGATTAAGAACTCAAAAGAATTATAAAGCGTCACTCTCTTGTAAATTTATTAATCCTTAGAAAATCACTCAAAACTAAGGTCACAAATCTCTCAATCTATCAATCTTTCTCTTGTNACTCATTTACTGGGTTTGCAAAACATCCGATTGAAATCTTCAAAGTAGACCAATAAGTAATTAAATATAGAAATCACGGAGGTGAGAATTATAGGATTCCAATCGGGATCTAAGCCGCAGAAGAAAGAGTGAAGGTTGATTAAAAAGAAAAAAGGAAGAAGGTTAAAAACAATCAGATAGACTCCCGAAGAAGCACACCAAAAGTCAAGTATCTTTTTATTATTTTAGTTGGGCCTTTTTATTTTTTTTTGTCCTAATGTCTATATTATTTATAAGATTATTACAAATGTTTTACTAATGATTTCTACAATATCCCAAAATATACTTCCAAAATGAAATACAGAAACACAACTTTGCACTATATATTAATTATTAATTATACACACCAAACAATTCAATGTATCACCACAAATAAAATAAAATAATAAACTTTAAAAATTGTACTCAAATTATAACTAAAATTTATTATAATTTTGTTAAATAGTTATTAAATAATTACAAAACAAATTTTCTTTGTAATAAATATAAAAGTTCAAAAGTTCAAAATTT